>NC_059090.1:26901327-26983570 GCF_020497125.1 Mauremys mutica
TCTGCTTTGTTCAATGTTGATATCACTACGAGCAGCTAGCATGTGAACCCGTCTTTGAGCTGCCCCCAGCTCTGCGCAGACAAGTTGACACAGCAGACGCCGAAGAGAACCCCCCAATGACCACAGAGTCCTATTAAGGTACGAAGGCACTTCCGCCAGGTTTATTGCCGTATTGGACACAACGATAGTTCCCAGTTAGATTACTTAGTCTACCGGGCATACTACTAATATGTGCCCGTGGTCAATGGACTCGGCTCAGTCAGTGGCGGGACTTTCCCACTGCTCTCCTCGGACCAGGACAAAGACACCGCCCCAGGGATGCTTTCTTATACACAGGTACAAACCCAAGTTACACATCACTCCTGATTTATGAGGTGTCAACCCCTCTACGAAGCAAGGACCAACCCCGTCTACATAGTAAGGTGCCGCCTCTCACACTTGTACATTTTGGGTTTCGAAAAAAAAACAACTCTATCCCATTCATATTACCACTTTTGGCCCTGTCATTGGGATGGGTCAGCCTGTTCCTTGTTAGTTGTGTGGAATTGTGCAAGTATGATGAATGTTCTGATATCTAGTGTTCAGTACCTTTTAGGTACATATCCTCTTGCAGCATCAGCCCTTTCCTTGCCAGCTTCTGTGAGGCAGGGCCCGCATCTGGCTCACCAGCTTAACTTTGCTTTATGTTAGCAAAGTCTTGATCATCTACTTTAGTTCAGGCCTTAAGGCCCCTCATACCAGGCCTCTGATATTAAGGTTTTATATCTCAGGGCCTCCTCTTACTACAATATTAAGTGCCTGCGGGAATAACCTCTGGGGTTAGAGATCACAGACGACAGGTCTTGGCAACAGAATTCGTCTTGCATGCGGCCATGGTAAGCCATTGTCTTTCAGCTTCCTGCAGCCTTCATATATCCAGTGCCCTCCTTTCCCACATACCCCAAGCAAACGCCCGTTGGACTGCTGCGGGCTTTCCTGTTAACGTGCAGCAGCAGAAACCAAACTACTCCCCCCCTCATCCAATTCCTCTGGGATGATTGCTTTACCCCTCCCCCACTGCGTGGCTGGTGTCATGGGAAGGATCCCTGCTAGCTACCCCCCATCATTGCATGGCTGGTATCAGGGAAGATCCCTGCTAGCCAAACGCAAAAAAGCTCAGTGCCAATCCCTCCCCTTCCTCCCCCGGCTTGACTAGCTGCAGGGAAGGATTTCTTTTCAGCCACAGACAAACAGCCCAGTAGGAACGGCCACCTCTGTCCCCTTAATTAAATTCCCGTATTTCAACCAGGTTACCATGAATGATATCATTCTCCTGAGGATAACACAGTGAGATAAAGAAAGGATGTTGCTTGAATGCCAGCAAACACCGGGACCATACACTGCCAGGCTTTGTCATGCAATGATACCAGATTACTTGCTACTAGCATGGCGTGTTCAAGTGTCCTACCATGGAGGACGGAATAAGGCTGCACTGCCCAGAAACCTTCTGCAAAGGCTTGTGGAGTACCTCCAGGAGAGCTTCATGGAGATGTCCCTGGAGGATTTCCGGTCCATCCCCAGACATGTTAACAGACTTTTCCAGTAGCTGTACTGGCTGCGAATGCATCCCAAGTCCTCAGAGCAAATTAATCATTAAAAACCGCTTGCTTTTATACCATGTTTTATATTTACAAAGGTACACTCACCAGAGGTCCCTTCCATGGCTTCATGGTCTGAGATACTGCCTTGGGAGGGTTGGGAGGCTACTTCAGTCAGGCTGAGAAAAGATCCTGGCTGTTGAGGAGAACGGAGTGCTGTGTGCTCTCTGCAAGCTCGTCCTCCTCCTCCTCCTCATCTTCCCTGTCCGCAGAATCCTCAGGCATGGCTGAGATTACCCCCTCTGTGGAATCCACGGTCAGGGGTGGGGTAGTGGTGGCGGCCCCCCCTAGAATTGCATGCAGCTCAGCGTAGAAGCAGCATGTCTGCGGTTCTGACCTGGACCTTCTGTTTGCTTCTTTGGTTTTCTGGTAGGCTTGTCTGAGCTCCTTAACTTTCACGCAGCACTGCACTGAGTCTATCCTGCTGGTCTATCCTGGCCTCTGTTTCCTGGTTCACCCGTTTACCCTGCAAGAGAACCAAGACTCTCCTCTAGGTCCTGCTTTGGGGCCGATGCCCCATTCTACTACTTGTCATCTTCATACAGCAGAGACACCACCTGCCTTTATATGATCAGCCAGTGACAGATCCCTCCGTGAGCACAAACCCACAAGCTGATCTTTCTGAAGCACCGTGTAATTCATGGTGCTTTCTGTCTTTCCTGAACAAACTAGAAGATCAACGCTCTGTATTCAGTTTAAGACTGTGGTTTAGTTCTTTGCAAAAGCATCTGTTTAAAAAGCTTTATCCTCTGCCACACTCATCCTTCTCAAGCTACCATCAATGTGTTTATGTTGTCCCTTGACCCAAGCAGTTAGCCAATATTTGGGTTCTTGCCAGGTTGTTTCCATTAGGAGGAGAAATTGATGCTGGAGCCCAGTATATTCTTTGGTGAAATCCTGTTTATTTACAAAGAATGTACAAAGTCCTGTTTCCCTGAATACAATAGGGATAAACAGGGACAAGTTTCCTTTTTTCAGACATCGACATCAGCCTTTCCATGAGTCCTGTGTCCCAAGGAGCTTTGTGTCTGCTCCCTTCCAGGGCAGTCAATCATCATGGAAACCATTTGGCCACACGATTTAGCTTCTGCTCAGTCCCAGGAATGAGGACTTGCAGCTGCACACAATAAATATCCCTGCCCTTTCTGCAGCAAGACAGAAGTCATAACTTTAGGATTATAAACAAATAATGTGCAGGGTCAGCTAATGCCAATACTTTAGAAATTGGAGTCAGCTCATTTCTCTCTCCAGATGCTTCATTCTTCCCTTCATGTTATTCATACTTCCCTAATCACAACTTTCACTTCTCTGTACACAATTCCCAGCTCCCTTTAATCTGAGCCACACTTTCCTTTAAGCTAGTTGTAGATATGTATGCACATCTCAGGGCAGTATTTGAGACCAAATTTGCAAATTGGCTATTTGTCAGTCATCTAAATCCCTGTTTTAACCAGCTTAGTAGGATTTAGGCCCCTATAACCTTATTTAAGTGGCTACATAGAGAGTTCAGGTGCTGAGGTTTAGACACTGGTGGCCCCTAATTGTTACGTTCTTTGGGAAGGGCCCTGCCCCAAAAGTCACTGTTTTTATCCTGAAGTATCCTCGCACCTTCTTGTCAAACTGTCTGAAATGGGCCATCTTGATTATCACTACAAAAGTTTTTTTTCCTCCTGCTGATAGTAGCTCATCTTAATTAATTAGCCTCTGAGAGTTGGAAGGGCAACTCCCACCTTTTCATGTTCTGTATGTATAAATATCTTCTTGCTGTATGTTCCAGTCTATGCATCCGAAGAAGTGAGCTGTAGCCCACGAAAGCTTATGCTCAAATAAATTTGTTAGTCTCTAAGGTGCCACAAGTGCACCTGTTCTTTTTGCAGATACAGATTAACACGGCTGCTACTCTGAAACCTTTCTGAACTGTCTATCCTGCTTGTACCATGCATGGTCCCTTATTACGTCAGGCCGGTGGGTGCTCCACACAGTGGAGGCGGGCTATTCTATCCACTTCTGCTCCTTCCCGCTGTTCCACGTCCCTTGCCTGTCCCTCTTCAGGGATCCCTCTCATGAGCAACTCCTCATCCAGTATGTCCCGTCCCTCCTTGCTCTAGGAGCTGTGGGGGAGGTGCCCCAGGAGCTCAGAGGCTAGGGTTTCTACTCACGCTACTTCCTCGTCCCCAAGGCGAAAGGAGGCCTGTGGCCCATCCTCGACCTGAGGAATATAACAAGACATTGTCAGCTTGAAGTTCCACATGGTCTCCTTGAGCATGATCAGCCCCTCCCTGGATCCAGGAGACTGGTACACCACCCTTGATATGAAGGACACATATTTTCATGTTTTGATCACCCCATCTCACAGACGGTTTCTCTGCTTCGTGGTGAACAAAGTGCATTATCAGTTCATGGATCTTCCGTTTGGCCTGTGCACGGCTCCTTGCGTCTTCACCAAATGCATGAGGGTCGTGGCAGCTTTTCTTCGCTGCCATCACGTGCATATCTACCCGTACCTGGATGACAGGCTCATATGAGGCCAGTCTTGCCAGCAGGTAGAATCACAGGTGCAAATGGTCAGAGACATGTTTGAGCACTTGGGCATCATTCTCAATGTCAACAAGTCTGTTCTCACCCTAGCCTGAACAGTAGAGTTTACTGGGGCAGTCCTAGATGTGAACCAAGAGAGCGTTCCTCCCAGAGGCCCGACGTCGGGTCTTCTTGCAAATAATCAGCGGCCTTCGCAGCTTTTCCACCTGCATGGCAATGCAGTGTCTCAAGCTGCTGGGCCACATGACTTCCTGTACTTACATGGTGCAGCATGCCAGGTTGCGGTTCAGGCCTCTGCAGGCGTGGCTCGCGTCCGTGTACCGCCCGGGCCGCGACGGTCTGGACATGGTGCTGACCATTCCAGGGCATACCCTCGATTCCCTACGTTGGTGGCTGGACCTCCACATGGTGGGCGCTGGGGTTCCGTTCCACCCTCCCCAGCCCACTCTGACCCTGGTAATGGATGCGTCAGTGCTGAGCTGGGGAGTGCATCACGGGGACCTGACGACTTGGGGCCTATGGCAAGTAGAGGATCTGACTCTGCATATCAACATCAAAGAACTCAGGGTGACCCACCTCGTGTGCCAAGCATTCCTGTCCTGCTTGTAGGGCCACTGTGTAGCGGTGCTGATGGACAATACCACGGCCATGTTTTATATAAACAAGCAAGGCGGAGCCCAATCGTCTCCTGTCTGTCAGGGAGCCCTCCTACTGTGGGAATTCTGTCTAGCCCACTCCATCCTTCTCCAAGCTCCATACCTGCCGGCATTCGGAACATACTGGTGGAGAGCTTGAGCAGATGGTTCCTTACAAACAAATGGTCGATTCGTCTGGACATTATCCACTCCATCTTCCGCAGTTGGGGGTTTCCTGAATCAATCTGTTTGGCACGCGGGCCAACAGGAAGAGCCCAACCTTCTGCTCCTTCTGGGGTCACAACCCAGCCTCAATCCCAGATGCCTTCCTGATTCCATGGTCTGATCAACTATTATGCGCCTTCCTGCCATTTCCACTGATCCACAAGGTGCTTCTCAAGGTCTGTAGGGCAAGGCAAACATCATATTGCTGGCTCCAGCTTGCATTCGCCAGTGCTGATACTCACCCTGTTGGACCTGTTGATCTGGTCCCCAGTGCGTCTACGTCTCACTCCCGACCTCATCTAGCAGAATCACGGTCGTCTCCTCCACCCAGACCTTTAGTCACTCCACCTCATGGCCTGGAGGATCCGTGGTTGAACCAGGCAGAGCTCACCTGTTCAGACCCGGTGAGGCGGGTGCTCCTGGAAAGCCTCAAGCCTTCTACCAGGGTCACTTACAAAGCAAAATGGAAAAGATTTTCTATTTGGTGTTCCCAAAGGCAGGTGCTTTGTAGCACAGCGCACACTCACCCCTGCGGCGCCTCCTGCTGGTTGTCCTCGAGAATTGCGTCACTGCCAGCCAGGAGCGCCCTCTGCAGGCCAGTGATCCTCCTGTCCTCTGGCCCTTGTGTCCCTCTCTGGACCCCAGTGCCTTTTTAACTGGGGCGCTGCCCCCTGGCAGTACCCCACCAATCTGGGTATCCCCTCCCTGGGGAACCCTCAACCCACTATCCCCACTTTGCCTCAGTTTGGCTACTGCCCAGTCTCCTCTAGCCCCCGTGCCCTGGGGCAGACTGCAGTATCCACCACTCATCACAGGCAAAGGGGTTTGGACCTGCTGCCTTGGCCTACCCCTGGGCTGCCCCCTGCAACTCCCAGTACCTCTTGGCCTTATGTTGGGCCGCAGCCTGGGGCTTTCCAGGCTGGAGCTCCCCAGCTCCTCTGCCTTTCCCCAGCCCTGCTCCACTCAGGTACCCTGTGTCCAGCTCCCTGCAGCCAGGCCCTTCTCCCTCTACAGGCAGAGGGAGACTGTTCGGGCCTCTGGCTCACAGCCTTTTATAGGGGCCAGCTGGGCCTGCCTGGGGCATGGCCACAGCTGAGCCGGCTTCCCCCAATCAGCCCAGGCTTCTTGCCCCAGCCACAGCCCTCTCCTGGGCTGTTTCAAGCCCCGCAGGGCAGGAGCGGGTAATCACTCCGCCACATGCTCCCACTCCAGGCTTCAATCCTGTGTGTCCTGGATTATCTTGCGCACCTAAAAGACCAGCGCCTGGCATTCAGTTCTCTTAAGGTCCACCTCACGGCTATCTTGGCATTTCACCCGGGCGTTTCCGGGCGCTCAGTGTTTGCACACCCCATCATGGGACGTTTCCTAAAAGGATTAGAGAAGATCCACCCCCCGATGAAACCCCCTGTCCCGGCCTGGGACCTTAATTTAGTCCTTTCTCGCCTCATGGGTCCTCCTTTTGAGCTGTTAGTTTCCCGCTCACTCCTCAACCTCTCCTGGAAGGTTGCCTTTTTGGTGGCCATCACCTCGGCACAGCGCATATCTGAGCTGTGGGCCCTCACATGTGAGCCCCCGCATACCATTTTTCATAAGGACAAGGTGCAGCTTAGACCTCACCCAGCCTTCCTGCCAAAAGTCATGTCCCGCTTCCATGTCAGCCAGGATATCTTCCTGCCGTTTTTTTACCCAAAACCGCACGCCAGCCTTCATAAACAGCAGCTTCATTCGCTGGACGTTAGAAGGGCACTCGCTTTCTACATAGACCGAACAAAGCCGTTCTGCAAACACCCCAGTTGTTCATTGCTCTAGCAGAGTGGATGAAAGGTCTGTCGGTCTCTTCCCAGCGGATATCCTCCTGGATCATGGCATGTGTTCGCGTTTGTTATGACCTGGCAAAGGTCCCTCTCTGCCTGCTGTGACGGCTCACTCCACGAGGGCTCACCTCTCCAGGAAATCTGCAGGGCTGCCATGTGGTCTTCAGTGCACACCTTCACGTCGCACTACACCATCGTCCACGAATCGCAGGAAGATGCGGCCTTCGGCAGAGTGATACTTCAGTTTGCGGTACCTTGACTCCGACCCCATCTCTGAGGTAAGGCTTGGGAATCACCTAACTGGAATTGATATGTGTAAGCACCCGAAGAAGAAAAAACGGTTACTCACCCTTTTTGTAACTGTTGTTCTTTGAGATGTGTTGCTCATATCTATTTCATTCCCCCACACCTTCCCCTCTGTCGGAGTTGCCGGCAAGAAGGAACTGAAGTGGGGTCAGGCCGGCAGGGTCGTATATAGAGTACCATATCAGCTGACTTGGACTGGAGGTTATTATCCTGTCAGTTGTGTGGACTGAACAATCATTGAAGTCAGTGGGAATTGGATGCATTCAGGTGATGAGGACTCTGATTATATCATTTATTAATTGTCAATTCTTTGCCTTAGCCACAAGACCACCTTTCAGCCCTCTCTCTGTGATACTGTTATACTGACAAACCTGTTTTGTCAGGGATCTTGTTTCAAAATGTATATATTCATTGGTGTATTTAATCTATTGCCACATTAGAGAACATTAAAAACCTAGTTTCCTGTGAAGATCTGGCATCCGTTTTTAAAGACTTGCTAAATACCAGGGCTTTCAAGTCTGTTGTTGAGTTTTGGGGCCCATGTCTACACTTAATGAAAACCAAATCACTTTATATTTTCATTTGGGGTTTGTTTGCTTTGTGTTTCTAGTTTAACGTCTCTGGCTGACAGCATCTAATGAAAGAGGAAATTTGGTCCAAAGGTTCCACCTGCAGCAACTTCCCTCTGAACTCTGATGCCCTGATGGAAGATGATGATGTATCAAGAGGTTAAGAATAGTTTCACCTTCATGAGATTTGTATAAAATTTTGATTTCTTGAACTTCTTGGGAGGTTTTTAAATCCTACTGTTTCGGATCTGGGCATTTTGCATCATTTTCAGTGATACTGACGCCACCAATACTCCTCCACCAGGAGAATCTCTGCTTCAAAGAAAAATCATTGAAACTAGCCACAGAAGGAAACCCACGGCTAATGAACAAGGGAGTGACCGTAAAAATATTTCACCAGGCCCTAAGATGGAGCTAAAGTAGAGAAACCATATAACAATCTCAGCAGAAACAGCTGTAAAGTGGAGGATGGGTGGGAGAAGCTGAGAATTTAAGAGGTGGAGTTTTTATTTATCCTATAAAAGGCACCAACGGCTGAGATGCTAATTAGGGAAGAGGCTAAGTGGAACTTGCTGTTGCAGAGCCCAGCACCAGCCATGGGAAGAGCCGCACAGCAAACCCTCACTGCTTTACTCTGCATAGCAGCAGCCGTTTGCATGGGTGAGGACAGCTGTCCAGGTGAGTAGGAAACAAGCCCAGTAACAGCTTTTCTTAATAGACTTATTACCAAGCCATCCTCTGCAGAACTAGTGGAACTGATCAGATTGACCTGTAGTGAATTGGTCGCTGCCTTCCTTAAAATTATGTTGTTATTCCTAACAGTGAGTTGTAGACTTATAGCTTCCAGCCTCTCCTACCTGACGTTGAACATTTCTCTGGTACAGATCCATGAACTACGGGACTGCCAGTTACCAAACGACAATCCTGACACTATAATATTTTAAAACTGGGACTTCTCTTTTTTTACAAGAATTTTTTGTCTAATTAGTACTATAATACATTGAGCATATTGCTGCTGTGTGTGTATTACCAGATATCCATTCTCTGGGACCATCACCAAATGACATTCAGTCGGTGCCTAATGATCTGCTGCTGTTCAGAGCATTGCTATGAATGTAGGTCGAGAGCATGAGACTCTGCAATGTTAATTAAAATTCACACTGACACTTTCACATCTACATTTTTAAATTTTGTTATTTTCCTAATTAGTATGAAAAGAAACTTCATTTTTGACTTACCAGATGGTACCTCAGGCACTGGAGAACCAATGAGATTTTTGGATCTCTCATGGCTTCCTATTCAAAAACAAGAAACCAGCATTAATGAATGCTTGTTTATAAGGCACAGGTATGCGGAGGCCTCTAATTGGACGTCACTAATATAAATAATACCAAATATTTGCAGAAGGTAACAAAACTACAATATTGTCCTAAAACATCCAGCACCTTCATAGCAGCCTTATGCAGGGCTTTGGAGCAGAGGCCGGAGCTGGAGCACAGAGCAGCTCCAGAGCAGTGGAGCTGCAGGTTTTTGCCTGGGGCTGGAGCACAGCTCCAAAGTCCTGGCCTCATGTCAAACTTAAAACCAAAAAGTGTAACTTTAAAAAATTCGGGTTCTTTTATTCTCAACTAAATGACAACTTCAAATTTTATTTGCTTAAACTATTGGTGAACTCTTGCATCCGATGAAGTGGGTATTCACCCACGAAAGCTCATGCTGCAAAACGTCTGTTAGTCTATAAGGTGCCACAGGATTCTTTGCTGCTTTTATTGGTTAACTGTCCTTGTACTCCCAGCCAACAGATGAGATCTGTAGGTTCCCATTTGCTGAAGTTTTTCCCCCCACACTGGAATCTGCAGAACATTCTACATCCTGAGACTCTCTCACATGTTACTTATTGTTTCATCTCTTTCCTCAGAGGTCAAGATTGTGGGTCTCAGTGGTTCTGACAAACTCGCTGTTCTCCAAGGATGCCCTGGGATGGCTGGAGCCGCAGGTCCCAAAGGCGAACCCGGAGCTGCAGGAATGAAAGGTGTGTTCCCAGGGGCTAAGTGGGAATCTGATATGGCTGGTGATGTCTAAAACATCTCTGTCCCAATTGGGGCGGTAAGCTGCATGGGGCGGCCTACCGGTCGCTGTGAGGGCGGCAGTCAGGCAGCCTTTGGCAGCGTTTCTGCGGGAGGTCTGTTGATCCCACGATTTCAGCATCAATTTGCCGCCAAATCCACATGGCCGGAGGACCTCCCGCAGAAACGCCGCCAAAGACTGCCTGACTGCCATGCTTGGGGCGGCAAAAAACAGAGAGCTGCCCCTGCCTCAGTCCCTCTTGGAGCGAAGGACCCGCCGCCAAATTGCTTCCAAACAATTAAGTGACGTGGTAGAGCTACTGCCGAACTGCCGCCGATCGTGACTTTATCTTTTTTTTTTTCTTTTTTCCTTTCGCTTCGCTGCTTCTGGTGGCAAAATAGCTGGAGCTGGCCCTGGTCCCAGTGCAGATCTTTTAGCCTATGGTGAGGGACTCTCTCCAGAAACAGCAGAGTTATAATATGAATGCATTAACAGCTGGTATGTTTGACAGTTTACATTATTTCCATTGTACTTTAAATAGGCCATTTGATTTAGGGGATTTATTTGTTATTCAGTTTCCATAAAACAGTTGGGAGGCACCATGTTGCCTTGTGGGAGTTGCAGTACAGTTGCCTCATGCTCCCATTCTCTGATGGCTAGGCTCCCTTTTCAGACTATGTCTCCCATGATGCACCGTGGTCTCTCCTTGGTGCATTAAGGGAGTTCATCTATGGTGCACCATGGCAAGGTAGTCTGGCTAGGGAACCCCTCGCTGCTCCAGTCATCACCAGGGTTTGGACTGACAAAACCTCCCAACTTGATTGGGGTAACACATAGCATCAGCTGCATCTTCTCTGTATTTTCCCTCGTGTTTGATTGTTCAGGATCTGCACTACTTTTACTTACACACATGCATGCGCTCAGACACACTTTTGGACCTGCTGAAGGCCGTCGATTTGCAAGCCAGCTGACAGCTAGGACAAAACCTGAGCCAGCGGCCTACTCATTGGCCAGTTTTGCGACATCCTCACGAAGCTGCTGAGAGAACTGGCTTGACCCTGTGTGTCTTGCGCAGACAAACAGCAGTTGAGGTTTAATGAGAATTTTGCCTTAGTAAGGAATCCAGGATCTGTCTGAAGATAGTGATCAGCCACATCATCTGAACCCTTCAAACTTGTGTGTTTTCTGGTTTAACCCTCATTTTGCCATTTGACTTGCAGGGGGAGAGTAAGAACTGACTTTCCAGCCCCCTTCACTCCTAAGTTTACCCTTAAAATACATCCCCACTGGCATCTTTAAAATGTTAATTCAGAGCCTTTTATGTTTTGTAGGGGACAGAGGTGCTGAGGGGATCCCTGGAAAGGTTGGACCAGCTGGGGAGAAAGGTAACGGAATGAACAGAAAGAATAACTATTTTCATTCACTGCATGATTTAAATCACAATGAAAGATCTTTAAACCATTTGCATCTCCTCTGTTTGGTGTCTGTGCCAGAATGGAATAACAAAAAAATTAAAAATTCTGTGCACAATAATTTAAAATTCTGCATATTTTATTTGTCAAAATAACATAATATAATTACACCCGTTTCAATTATTTGTAGTTATTTATTTCAAAATACCTGTCAGCAAGTACGTCTGTAACAATACAGACGACAAAAAAAGATTCAGGAAATGTTTTCTGAGAAATAGATTCCTCACTAGGCATATTAATACAGAACTCTGGGTAATAATCATTTAAACTACATTACAGAACCATATTTCCCGCACCACTCAAAAGCATTGCAAAGGCTTGCGGGGGGAGTCAGGTGTAACAGAGAAGCTGAGGGAGAGTGAAGTAAATTGCTGGGAAGGAGCCTGGGTGTGAACTTGGAGAGTTGTTGGTTTTGGTGGGAAAAGTATGGAACAGGTTTTTTTGGGCGGGGGAGGTGGGGACATGGAAAGGGATTGTTATGGAGCTTCCCCCATGCAGACCCTGGCTGACCCCTAGCCTCTCCCATTCAGTCAGGCACATCTGCCCCTGTCCCCATGTGTTCGTGCACCCCTGTGTGTCCTTGCACCCCCATCCACGTGTCCCTCCATCTCCACTCAGACACCCACTTCCCCAATCCCTATGTGTTTCTGTGCCCCCACTCAGCTACTCCTGCCCCTATATGTCTCTGTACCCCCGCTCCATGTCCCTATATGTCTGTATCCCCACTCAGTCACTCTGTGTACCTATGTGTCTCTGTGCCCCATTCAGCCATCCGCTGCCCCTATGTGTCCCTGTACCCCCACCTTCTGTCCCCATGTATCTCTGTACCCCTCCCAGGCACTCCCCTGTCCCTATGTAGCTCTGCACCCCTCCCCCATCACCATGTGCCCCTGCACCTCCCTCCCACAGTGATCCTGTGCCTCAACTCCCATTCAGCTCCTGCCCCAGTCTGTCCTCCCCCACTAGCCCTTATGAGCCACTGTCTGACCCTCCCACCCCCATCAGCCCCTGTCTCCGGACCTGGCCTGACAGGTGCTGCAAGGAAGGCAGGCTCTTTCTCTTCCTAGGGGGCCAGGAGTTGCTGCTGTGTTCTATCGCCACATCGCCCTCTGGTGGGCAAAAGGCAGAAATGCAGACATTATTTTCTGCTGGGAGCTGCTTCTGCTCTTCTGCCACAGCGCCCTCTGGTGGGCAAAAGGTGGAACTGCAGCAACATTTCTGCAGAAGCTTTTTTCTGTGCAAAAAATTAAAAATATGCGTGGCTCATTAATTATGCATGCATGCAGTACAGTAACGCAGAATCCCCCCCAGGAGTAACTTTCTCTTAGAAAACATGGACCTGTAAAGCTCCACCAGAGCAGCACCACCAGTGCTAGCAATGGTATAAGTTCTAGTGTAAACAAGGCTCGGTGATTTTTAATGAAAAGTTGCTCATGTGGGGATGCACTAGTGCTAGAAACTAGAAAAAAAACTGTGGTGTAGACATGGCCAGAGTTTGTCTCCGTTACACCTACTTATACCCTCTGAATCAGGGTTGTTTACACCACTTCAGGTATCACTTCTCAATTTATCTTGTCTTTTACCTCTAACGTCTCTATCACCATAGGTCATGACTGTGCTCAGTCCCTAGGCAGGTGAACAACAGAGCTGGAAGGCGTAAATAATCTCTCCACCCTGGTGCCCCCGTATGGGAAGTGCAAGGAATCTGCCAGGCTGGTGCTGTTATGGGTGCTAACTTCTGACAAGCTTGTGGGTCAGGGCACTGACCTGTCTTCTCACCCACAACAACCAGCAGAACTGAGCAGCCACGGAGGGGAGCATTTCTGCATCTTCTTCAAGGGTGGCACAGAATCGGCTCTCCCCAGGGTCTCTGGCTGATGATGTGCCCCCTGAGGTGCTATGCATCCGGGAATTCCCACTGGGCACAGCAACTCTGTAGTTCCCCCGGTGCAGGGCAGGGCCTGCAAGGGACAGTTGAGCTCATAGTATCTAGCACCAAATACTGTGTCTCTGCTAAATCTTTCAAACATTTATTTTTTTTGTCTTCCCCCAGGAGAGAAAGGTGGTGTCGGCCTCCCTGGATCGCAAGGTGAGAGACCTCCGATGGCTCTCGCTGGAGGGCAATACACATGCTTTAGGGTCTGACACTAATAGGTGCTCAGCACCACTCAGGGGCCAGATCCTCCCTTGAAAGCAACTGCCCGTGATTTACAGCTGCATGGTCAGGCCCAGGTTCTTTGTTTCAGAGTGGTTGTGTCAGCAACTCAGAATCACCTGTGATTCTTCTTCGAGTGCTTGCTCATATTCTGCTTTCCACCCGGGGGCGAATGCCGATCTGTCTTCACCAACCCCATGGTTGGTAGGTTCCTTAAGGGCCTTGACCGTCTCTGCCAGGTACAGCAGCCAGTCCCCACGTGGGACCTTAACCTGGTCCTCTTCAGACTTATGAGAGCCCTGTTCGAGCCATTGGCCACCTGTTCCCTCCTATACCTCTCTTGGAAAATGGCTTTCCTTGTTGCTATCATGTCGGTGAGGCTTGTATCCAAGCTCAGAGCTCTTACCTCAAAACCACCTTACACGATCTTCTATAGGACAAGGTGCAGCTACGACCTCACCTGGCCTTTCTTCCCAAAGTGATTTCGACCTCTCATATCAACCAGGATATTTTCCTCCCGTTTTTTTATCCAAAACCGCATGCAACTCATCAGGATCAATGGCTACACACCCTCGACATTCGTAGGGCCCTTGCTTTCTACAGTGAGCATACAACACTGTTCAGGAAAACGACCCAGCTCTTCGTCGCGGTGGTGGACTGGATCAAGGGCCTCCCGGTCTCCTCCCAGCAGATCGCCTCTTGGATCACTTCCTGTATCTGTGCTTGCTATGATCTGGCCGGTGTTCTGACCCTGACCCTCACCGCTCACTTTACAAGGGCCCAGGCCTCGCCGGCAGCTTTCCTGGCCCAGGTTCCAATCCAGGAGATCTGCAGAAGCGCTACCTGGTCTTCAGTACATACCTTTGCCTCTTACTATACCATTGTCCAGCAAGCCAGAGATGATGCAGCGTTTGGTAGAGTGGTCCTACAATCTACGGTACTTCACTCATACCCCACCGCCTAAGTAAAGCTTGGGCGTCACCTAATTGAAATTGATATGAGCAAATACTTGAAGAAGAAAAGACGGTTACTCACCTTTGTAACTGTTGTTCTTCAAGATGTGTTGCTCATATCCATTCCAAACCCGCCCTCCTTCCCCTCTGTCAGAGTAGCCAACAAGAGGGAACTGAGGGGGCGCTGGGTCGGCTGGGGTATATATCAAGCACCATGAAGGCGCCACTCCAGGGGGCTCCACAGCTGACCCACTGGGTGTTGCTAGGGTAAAAATTCTCTGACGGCTGCGCACGCGGTGTGCACACCTAAGTGGAATGGACATGAGCAACACCTCTCGAAGAACAACAATTACAAAGGTGAGTAACTGTCTTTTTCAGGAGAAGCAACTCCTGGGGAGAATCCTGGAATGATGGGACCAAGGGACATAAAGTTGCAAATGAAGAGTTGTTAGTTTTGATCACTTAAATAATACACAGCGATAGGAGACTGTAAGCCAGTCAAGGTATGTTTAGTTTGGAAAAGAGGAGATTAAGGGGGAACATGATAGCAGTCTTCAAAGGTTTGAAGGGTTGCCATAAAAAAAGACGGAGAAATATTGTTCTCTCTTGTCTCAGAAGACAGGGCAAGAGGCAATGGGTTCACACTACAGCATAGCAGATTTAGATTAAATCTCAGGAAAAACTTCATAACTGTAAGAAAAGTAGAACAATGGAACAAACTGCCTCGTGAAGTCATGGATGCTCCTTCACTGGAGGTTTTCAAAAGGAGGCTGCATAGCCGTCTGTCTTGCATCGGTGGACATAACAAATCTGCATCTTAGCAGGGGGTTAGATTAGATGACCTTTGTGGTCCCTTCTAACCCTGTGGTTTTATAATTCTATGTCCAGTGACCCCATTTTTAAGCATGACCTGTTCCAGTCTACTCTAGGTGCTAAGTTGTGTTTAATGTCATGTTAATGAACACATTTTCTAACGTCATACATTTTCCTGGTGTAGCTACAGAGAGACACTGCTTTGCCTTGGATAGACAAACCTGTGCAGGAATCCAGTGAAATAGCCCTGAAGATCTGCCTATATGCTTTGGAGCTTATTTTGCCCATTTGTGTGTTTTTGCTCCAAAGCAGGATGTTTGCTCAGCCTCACAATATGTTGTCAATTACGTATTTTGTAATTTGTTAGCACCAAGCCCATCCAGGTGTGGGCTCCATGTAATGCAAGGATTTGACCTTGTGTTTTTATTTTAGGAATCAAAGGAGACTCTGGAGCATCAGGAAAAATAGGTGAGCACCTCTGAACTCATCAAAACATGTCAGGTTTGATATTCTAGTGCTAGTGCTCTAAATGACACAGCGTTGGGTGGTTCTGACTGCATGAATCACTACACACAGGAAACGTACTGATAGTAATTTCTTTGCATACTATGCCATGCTCTGCCTGTGGCCACCCAAATGTTGCCTCATCTTAAAAAATTACATAAAGACTCAAACTAAATTCCTGGTCCCTGCTCCACCAGAATTCCCATGTGTGGGGTGGAGTTACAAACTCTGGAGAAATGAGAGGGGTTCTTTCTATGGACATTTCAACCTACTTTTTTTTTTTAACCTGGACCAGCTTAATGGGCATTTAATCCTTAATATAGCTGATCTGTTCTCTTCCTTAACTGGTGCTTTTAACTGGCTGAATGTTTTGATCAGATGTCACTCTTTAATATTTCTTACCTACTGGACGTGGCCCTGGACCTTCATGTTACCCATGGGAGGGGAGAGATGTGGTAGTTCACAGGGATCGCTGAACCTTCCTTCCCCTTGCCTCTCTGCAGGAGTGAGTTGTGTTTTGGATGTGCAATGTGGAAGCACATTCTCCCCCCTTGGATTGAGATGTTAATGTTGTGCCACACCGAGGCACAGATGTGTAACAAGAATAAGGTCTGAGGCAACGAGATTTGTTCTCTCTCTAGTTTACTGTACGGGTGCTTTGGTTTGGTTATGATTCTATCATGTATGGTACTGCTTGAGTTTTTATGGTAGGTCTAGTAATGAACAGCTGCAACTTACTGTACACTGCCATGTGCCACACTGTGGACCAATTAGTCCAAAGACTCTGACTTTTCTTCACCGACAAAAATATCTGTCATGCAGTAGCCATCTCGCTGTAAAACCTCAGTGAAGACAAGGCACTTGTAGTGTTTACCATGAGGTAACTGGATGAGATTAGCTCTCACCCATGGTTCACCTCACCTAGCTATCTCACAGCAAAACTACAGTGCTTTATCTCTCTCTGTGGTGTTAGTGAGAGAGCTCATGTGTATTAGTTACCCCATGGTAACACACCTTTCTTGATAGTGAAGACATAGCAGCACCTTTTACTTTGGACACTGAACTTTGCAAAGGTAAGAAAACAGTGGAGACAGGGCACTACAAAGTCAACTCAGCAGAGTGCTAAGTGCCTCTGGTAAGATGCCAAGCTCCCTTGCAATTCCTCCTGAGGTCACCGCTCAGTGGAGTTGGGCCCTAAGACTGTTTTGTAAATAGCAGCCAGAGGAGTGGAGTTTAGGACTTTTGGGACCTGTCACCAGACCACATTCATGGTTTTTATAATATTCTCTAACTCAGGATGTTTGGTACCATTTCTAAAACATTCTGCTCTGCCAATACTGGGAGTTATGGCATATTCAGACACATGTTAGGAAAAGCGGAGGCCTTCACTTGATGAGGTTTGGTTAATTCTTTGAAACAGGGCACTTAACAAGGCACAATTAAAGAATGTACGACCTTCTGGGTCATTGAGTCCACTCCCCTGCTATGGGAGGCAACTCCATCCTACAGTCCTGTTTATAAACATATCAAGCTCCATCTTAAAACTAGTGTGTGTGTGTGTGTGGGGGGGGCGGAATTAGCACGGGGAAACAGTTGTTACTCACACCTTCTTGTCAAGTGTTGGAAATGGGCCATCCTGATTATCACTGCAAAAGTTTTTTTTTCTCCTGCTGAGAATAGCTCACCTTAATTAATTACTCTTTTTACAGTTGGTACGGCAACACCCATTTTTTCATGTTCTCTGTGTATATATATCTTCCTACTGTATTTTCCACTGCATGCATCCAATGAAGTGGGTTTTAGCCCACGAAAGCTTATGCTCAAATAAATTTGTCAGTCATTAAGGTGCCACAAGTACTCCTCGTTCTTTTTGAAAAATGTTGGTGAATTGAAAAAGTCCGTTTGGGATGGAAGAAAACATTTTGTTTGTGGGCCTTTTTAAAGGATTCACAATATGGCTGGTGGAGGTCCCGTCTGAGCTTCAGCCCTGTGGTTAGGGTGCTCACTGGAAATTTAGGATATCCAGGCTCAATTTTCTCCTCTACCTGATGTGGAAAAGGGATTTAAACTTGATAGGAGAATGTCTTACTCTCTGAGCTATGGATATTCTGATGTGAGAATCCTGCTGAAGCTGTTTTACTGCATATGAATAATTGACTGGTCATTGGAGTAGAGCCAGAGAGTAGGAGAGTCTCCTAACTCCCAGGTGAGAGCCCCAACCATTACCTCCCAGGGTAATGAATGTTTCAGATCTTACGCACATACACGCTACAGCCAATTCTTATTAACTAAACTAAAATTTATTAAAAAACAAAAGAGAGAGAGAGTGTGGTTAAAAGATATATATACACACACACACACAGACATGAGTTCAATTTATTTGGCTGCAGATTCATAGCAGAGATGGTGAGCTTTGTAGTTGCAAAGAGTTCTTCCAGAAATAGTTCATAGGTTATAATCCAATGTCCAAATCTCATATTGAGGGCGTGCCAGCATAATTGGGACCTCAGTCTTGCGACTCAAACTTCCCCTGATGAAGTCTAAGCAGATCTGAGATGACAGAATCAGGACCCAAGGATCTTTTATACAATTTCATGTCCTCTTTGACAAGTTGGGAGTTGAAAAGGTAATTAGCATGACTTTGAAGGAAGTCCGTCACTGGTACTTAGCTACAGAATTAACATAAGGCCATTTGCTTGTTCCTCCACCATTCACAGATTATTTCGTATGCATTTCAAAGAGAGATTAATACAGAGCTATCTGGTGTTTACAATTCATTGGAATGATAGCACAGGGGTGGCCAACCTGTGGCTCCGGAGCCACATGTGGCTCTTCAGAGGTTAATATGCAGCTCCTTGTATAGGCACCGACTCCAGGGCTGGAGCTACAGGCGCCAACTTTCCAATGTGCCGGGGGGTGCTCACTGCTCAAAACCTGGCCCTGCCACCCCTTCCCACCCCCTCCCCTGAGCCTGCCGTGCCCTCGCTCCCCCCTATCCCCCATCCAGAGCCTCCTGCACACCACAAAACAGCTGATTGGGAGGTGCGGGGAGGAAGGAGAGGCACTTATTGGCGGGGCTGCTGGTGGGTGGGAGGCACGGGGAGGAGGGGAGGAGCTGATGGGGAGGGGCTGCTGACATATTACTGTGGCTCTTTGGCAACATACATTGGTAAATTCTGGCTCCTTCTCAGGCTCAAGTTGGCCGCCCCTGTGATAAGATGTTCTTTTGAACTCTGAATTATCAGAATACAGCACAGACAGGGACAGCTGATTACACTGTCGACCCTACTTATACATATGTAAATACACAAAAACACAAACATTATCTCCTCACATGTCTTTTGAGGGTTATTTATTTTGCAGGATGTTTAACTCTTTCTGGCCATGTATCACAGGTTGCATGTAGAAAATGGTTGTTTGCCAGCTTTGGTACTCACCTGGCATCAAGATGTGCTTGTCCCATTGACTTCCATGGGGGGTCCATGCTAGGGGATCCTGATGTGAGATCAGGGACTCAGCGATCCAGATGCAGATACATTATCTGACTTTCGACACAGCTGGGTTATTGTAATTCCAGGCTGGGGTGGTGGGTGGGGATTATGTACTCAGTATTTACGCTACCTTGGAAACTATTCAGTCAGTTTTCTGTGTCTGTAGGGGAACGGGGACCTCCGGGGATCCCTGGAAATGCAGGACAAGCTGGCCCAAAAGGTAAAGTAACAAAGGGCAGAGAACTGTGTTTTCCTACAGGTGACCTAAGAACAGGAAATTTGTTTTTAATCAAATATCAATTAGAGCTCAGTGGTTTGAGCATTGGCCTGCTAAACCCAGGATTGTGAGTTCAATCCTTGCAGGGGGCCCCTTACAGATCTGGGGTAAAATCAGTACCTGCTAGTGAAGGGAGGGGGCTGGACTTGATGACCTTTTGAGGTCCCTTCTAGTTCTAGGAGATAGGTATAACACCAATTCCTCTAATATCTGGGCTCGAAAAACCACCATAACTTCCCTTCACTCTATAAAGGGTTTATTATTGCAACAGAACTTCAGTTCTGATCCACTGTCAAGATCTCGGTATCTCTGATCAGTCTTTACTATCTTATTTTTTGTTTAATCAGGAGAAAGAGGTCCTGCTGGCCCCCCTGGAGTGAAAGGTGAGAGACCTCAGATGATTCTTCTCACTGCAGAGCACTTTATGGTGCTGTTCGTGGTGACAGAAGAACCGGGAGCCACATTTCCCCCCATCCCACTGTACAATTTTCCCTTCTGGCTGCTCACAGAAAGAAAAAGCTGAAGAAAAAAATTGGTTCAGGTAGAACAAGAAGTGTCATTTGACCCAAACCAACAGGTTTTGGGTGGGTTTTTTAAATCTCCTTTTGGCTTTTGTTTAATAGCCAAATGACTAAACAAAATGTTTCAAAATGAAAAGTTGGAACATTTTAATAATGTCAAAGCAAAACTTTTTGAGTAAGTGGGAAAATTTTCCAACTGATTTATTGTCATTTGCTTACTTTGGCTGTACGTGTTTGCCAAATGTGAGCTGAATTTGTGATTTTTTTCAAACAAGAAACTGCATTTTTTTGATGAATAATATATTAGCTGAAAAATTTCAACAGCTCTAATTCTAATGTCTGACATATCACAAGGTCCTTGGCAGTCACAGGAAATTACTCCAGGAATCAAACCGCACTAGGCCAGCGGTTCTTAAACTTCATTGCACAGCGACCACCTTCTGACAACAAAAATTACTACACGATCCCAGGAGGGGTGACCGAAACCTGAGCCAGCCTGAGCCCTGCTGCCCTTGGCAGGGGGACCAAAGCCTGATCCCTACCGCCTGGGGTGGGAGGCCTGTAACCTCAGTTCCTCCACCCAGGGCTTCAGCTTCAGCCCCGGGGGGTGGGGCTCAGGGTTTGGCCCTAGTCCCCAGCAAGTCTAACACCAGCCCCGGTGACCCCATTAAAACAGTGTTGCGACCACTTTGGGGTCCCGACCCATAGTTTGAAAACCCCCATGCTAGGCTAACACATGTTCGCTCATTCCATAGGAGCTGGGAAGCATGCACCCAGCTGCAGTGTTGACGTATCCTAAGGGTGAAATTCAGCCCGTGAAGAGGACAAGAGAAGATAAATGTATCACTTAAGTCCCACTAGTGGGCTACTTTAACAGATTGTCTGGAGTGTAAATGATACATAGGCCTTGAACTAGCCCTCTGCACAATTAACCCCCAAGTGGGTGTTGAAATGAGAGCTCAAACTATGGAGATGATCTCTATGGAAAACAAGGATTTTATTCTGAGTTCTTCCTTTAGGAGATAAAGGAGAATCGGGAACCCTTGGAACAGTTGGTGAGACCCTCTGCACTTTCCTTTATATTGAGCACATCACTTCAGTTTCATTTCTGCTGAGCTGGAACTTGAGTGGTTTAAGAATCTTCCCTCTTGAATAGTTACCATGCCCACAGTATCGAGCTCACCAATATTCCTGTAAGTGTTGGAATGTCTGAAGAGAGAAATAGCTCTGTCTACAAAACAGGTAGTCAGTAAAGTGTTGCAACATCTGCAATAACTCCAAGCAGATGACCTTTGGTATTAGAGATAATATTTGGCATGTAAGTGAAAGCTGTAGATCCAGATGTACATCCTGGAGAAGGCTGCTTTCTCTTACCCTCCTTATACTCCTCACATACTGGGGGTGGGGAAGGGATTACAAGAAATGGATCCTGATTAAATGCTTGTTTAAAGGAGTGCCCCTTTTTCTATTTAACTAATTTCACTTGGGATTTTTTATAACATATTGACTCAAATTCACAGCTCACGAGAGGGTTACAAAACAGTGTTGGCTAGTTATGAATGGCATCTTTTTTATTCCAGACAGGAAGCGCAGATCAGAGATGGGTGTGATTCTGTTAACACTTGGTTTTGCATAAGTACAAACCTGTCTGTGCATTTTCTAGTACATTGCTATCCCAGCTATCACTGTTGGTACAGTTTAAAAGACTATACAAAGTTTTCTGGTTCAAATTTCACTTCTATTGTTTCTTTTCCCGTCCAGGAGAGAAAGAGCTGGACAATATACAGTGTAAGAAAGGTGAGCATTTCTTATAACCACTGAAATATATTCTCATTCCTTCCAGGGAATGCAGTTATGATGGCTGAACCCTTAGGAATGATGAACAAATATTTTTAAATGACTAATGTGACCACTCCGCCCTTTTCCTGTTTTACCCGCCAGATGGTTGGGTATTTTTAAATGAATGATTTGTGCAAGTAGCCAGTGAATTTTTTGTGGAAACACATTTCAGCCAATGGGTTCATTTGCAATCTGTTTGATGTGAGTATTCTTATGAGAGTTTGATATTCCCTTGCAGTGATTGCTCACCCAAGTCACATGATGACTGGAAGCCCTTCTGACTCACCAGGGATTTCAAAATGGCTGCACAGGCACTTCCACCAGTACAAATCTTCATGCAAATTTCAATTTCCATCAGTTTTCAAGACACTTTGAGCCAATCCTCTGTTCAGGTTGAGCTGTTCTCACACAGAACACAGGGCTTGGGCAGTTGTTGCCTCTTTTCCTCTTTCAAACAAACTTAATATGAACCAGACTAGCGCAGTGAAGTCTAAATAATTGTGTTTGCTAACCACAGAGAGCATGAAAAGCCTAGCTAGGTACCTAGGCTGCGACTCTGGTAGGTTTCTAAAGATAGAACACAGAGAGCACCACTAGAGGGCTCACAAACTATTTAAAGGGATACTACCCATTTCCCAAACACTACAGTGGGGAGGAGAGGAGATGGTGGTTCAAAGATTATTTTCCATTTACCTGATTCTGCAATTGATCTGGCCCTCAGTGCAACATAAAGCAGCCTGTGAATCCCTGTACAATGAGAGTTATACAACCAATTTACATATTTCAATTCCTCTTTCAACCAGGAGCAAAGAACTGCAAGGAGCTGCTAGCCAGAGGGAACATCATGAGCGGCTGGTACACCATCTATCCCCGTGACTGTAACGCCATGACCGTGCTGTGTGACATGGAGACAGATGGTGGAGGATGGATTGTAAGAACCAAGCATAATGAAGCTCATTGGATATTTTTTTTCTTGCACAACAAACAGTTTTTTGTCCCAAGAATGAGAGGTGGCCCTTACCCAGTGGGTTGTAGCTAGGAGAAAAGCATGAGGATGGAAACTCTGAAGCTGTTAGCTCACCATGGTTAGCTGAAATAAAAACACAGACACTTCCTTAGCCCTTCTAATCCTCCTAATCCTTGTCAAAGTCTCCAGACACCTTGGTTGTGAACACAGTGGGTTTCATGGAGGGAACCCGAAGCTTTAGCATCTAAAAGACCTGGTCTGAGGGGACATTTGTCACTGGTCTGACACAGTTAACCAGGTTTCCCTTCTCCTGGCTCTCACAGCCTGCTCAGACTCTGGAACAGAATTCCTTCCACCTTGGTCAAAGTCCTGGTGCATCAGCTGCTCTGTCACTCAGGCAATCTCTGAGTATGAGAGGAGAGAGCATGCTAGGGAGCTGAGGGGTTTGAACCCTGTATGTACCTCACATTTAAACCTTCCAATTTATTATTCTGCTTATTTATATCCCAGTCATGCCTAGAGAATCTGATGAAGATCAGGGTCCCATTGTGCTGGGTGCTGAACACACACACTGAGAGACAGCCATAGTCCCTTACAGCTCTTACTCTCCATAGACAAGGCAGACAAAGGGCCGCACAGAAAGCAGAGGTGATGTGACTTACCCAAGTGGCAGAACTGGGTATAGAACCCAGGCCTCCTGATTGCCAGCCCAGTGCTGTAGTTTTCAGACCATGTGAGCCTTTACTCTAGTGCCGTTGCTGCCAAGATTTAATATGATCCTGTGGGACAAGCCTCCATCTGCGGTAGTCACCTGAGGCTGAAATAGATCTGACCCCGTTAAATCTCATCCAGTGATTTACAGTCTCAGAGTTTCTGGTCTCCTGCTCAACGTAGGATGGAAACCAATGTGGGATTTCCCAGCTAAGAACCTCCTGTTTCCCTGCAGGTGTTCCAGAGACGGGTGGATGGTTCTGTGGATTTTTACCGTGACTGGAGTTCGTACAAGAGAGGTTTTGGTAGCCGGCTGTCAGAATTCTGGCTGGGGAATGACAATATCCACCTGCTAACATCCCTTGGTAAAGACATCACTGATGCGTTCTTTTCCTAACTGCAACCTTTTCCACCAAGCTTTGTTCCCACACTTTAACCATGGATACAGGGTATAGATTTGTACTATCGGTAGAGGTAACCCTTCTGCTCCAGACACCCCTTCCTGTTCCTTACAGCCCAGCCCTGCCACACAAAGCTATTGAAACCAAGAATGCTGTGGTAGCTGGGCTAGCTCCAGTCATGATTCATGGAGCAGCATTTATCCTCTGAGTCCGGTAGTTCGCCCACAGTACAGCAATGAGGAATGCTACAGACTGGATGGAAATTGCTGAACATTTTGCTTTCAAATTGTTTTCTAAAGGAACCAACGAGCTTCGTGTCGATCTCAGTGATTTCGAGAACAACTATCAATTTGCCATCTTCAGCTCATTCAAAATTACAGGAGAGACCGAGAAATACAAGCTGATCCTTGGCGCCTTTGTTAATGGCACTGCAGGTAGGTTCTGAGCTCGTCTTTTACCCTTTGTGGCAGATGGAAAAATGGAAAGCAAAAGTGATGCAGAGTATTCTATGGCAGAAGCAAAAGGTGATGTAATCTGTGATCTCTTTTGGGAAACAACAGTTATTCTGCTATTGAACTTTTTGAGCAGGAACCCATGTTCTAATGACACCAGCTATGTATGTAATATGGATATCCTGCCTAGGGCAGACTGAAAGCAGAATTCTGAGCAGAGTTAGGCACAGCCATGGCTTGTTGTTTTCCTAAATTAAATCTGAATGCCCTTGAGAAACATCTGAATTAAACTAGCATAGGCACACCTGGAATGGTACAAGTCACTGAGTGGGTGAACATGTGCATTTTATGCCAGCTATGCATCCAGACTCCTGCACACCGGAGACAGAAACATTCTTTGGCATGCAGAGTCATTGTAGGCCACTGCAGGATTGCTTAGGCACATTGCTTAGCCACACCACCTTGCCAACCTATTATGGAGGGCTTGAAATTAGGTTCAAAGCGGGTAGGTGATCAAAGCCCACCGCTAAGAATAAAAAAGGGCCACCTTAACTGAGGGTTAGATGTTGGGGGGGGGCATATATGTACGGTAACAGGAGCAACAAGAGTGGGAAATCTGCTCAGCATCTTAGATGTCTATACACAAATGTAAGCAGTCTGGGAATGACTAGGAAGAACTGGAAGTATTAGCACAATAGCTAAGTTATTAATTATGAACAGCTAGCCAAAGACTCCAAAAGTAACAGTAAAAGTACATCAGAAGCAGGAAGCCTGGTAAAGAACCAGTGGGGCCACTGGACAATTGAGATTCTAAAGGCGCACTCAAGGACGATAAGGCCATTGCGGAGAAACTAAATGAATTCTTTGCATCAGTCTTCACGGTTGAGGATATGAGGGAGATTCCCAAACCTGAGCCATTCTTTTTAGGTGACAAATTGGAGGATCTGTCCCAGACTGAGGTGTCATTAGAGGAGGTTTTGGAACAGATTGATAAATTAAATAGTAATAAGTCACCAGGACCAGATGGTATTCACCCAAGCGTTCTGAAGGAACTCGAATGTGAAATTGCAAACTGTGGTATGTAACCTATCATTTAAATCAGCCTCTGTACCAGATGACTGGATGATAGCTAATGTGATGCTATTTTAAAATAATAATAAGGGGGCGGCTCCAGAGGTGATCCTGGCAATTATAGGCCGGAAAGCCTAACTTCAGTATTGGGCAAATTCTGGAAACTATGGTAAAGAACAGAATTATCAGGCACAGAGATGAAAATGATTTGTTGGGGACAAGTCAAGGTCTCTCACTAAAGGCTCTTAAGCAAAGTAAGTTTTCATGGGATAAGAGGGAAGGTCCCTCTCCTGGATAAATAACTGGTTAAAAGATAGGAAACAAAGGATAGGAATAAATGTTCAGTTTTTAAAATGGAGAAAGGTAAATAGTGGTGTCTCCCAGATGTCTGTCCCTGGACCAGTACTGTTCAACATATTCATAAATGATCTAGAAAAGGAGAGAACAATGATGTGGCAAAATTTTCAGATACAAAACTACTCAAGATAGTTAAATCTGAAGCAGAGTGTGAAGAGTTACAAAGGCAGATCACAAACCTGGGTGACTGGGCAACAAAATGGCAGGTAAAATTCAATGTTGATAAATGCAAAGTAATGCACGTTGGAAAACATAATCCCAGCTATACATGTACATGGATGGGGTCTAAATTAATTGTTGCCACTCAAGAAAGAGATCTTGGAGTCATTGTGAATAGTTCTCTGAAAACCTCTACTCAATATGCAGTGGCAGTCAAAAAAGCAAACAGAATGTTGGGAATCATTAAGTAAGGGATAGATAATAAGACAGAAAATATTATATTGCCTCTATATAAATCCATGGTATGTCCACATCCTGAATACTGCGTGGAGATGTGGTCACTCCATCTCAAAAATATAGGTGTTGGAATTGGAAAAGGTACAGAAAAGGGGAACAAAAATGATTAGGGGCATGGAACAGCTTCCATATGAGGAGAGATTTAAAAGACTGGGACTTCTCAGCTTGGAAAAGAGATGGCTAAAGGGAAATATGATAGAGGCTTATAAAATTGTGACTGGTGTGGAGAAAATAAATAGGGAAATGTTATTTATTCCTTCTCATAACACAAGAACTAGGGGTCACCCAATGAAATTAATAGGCAGCAGATTTAAAACAAACAAAAGGAAGTATTTCTTCACACAATGCTCAGTCAACCTATGGAACTCGTTGCCAGGAGATGTTCTGAAGACCAAGACTATAACAGGGTTCAAAAAAGAACTAGATAGCTTCATGGAGGATAGGTCCATCAATGGCTATTAGCCAGAAGGGGCAGGGATGGTGTCCCTAGCCTTTGTTTGCCAGAGCACATGGGATGGCTCACTTGATGATTACCTGTTCTGTTCATTCCCTCTGGAGCATCTGGGATTGGCCACTGTTGGAAGACAGGATACTGGGCTAGATGGATCTTTGGTCTGACCCAGTATGGCCATTCTTGTGTTCTTATTACTTAACTGGCATCACAAAGACTTGGTTGGATAAGAATTGTTACAGCAATATTGATATAGAGGGGTGTTGCTTGTTCAGGAGAGACAGGCAGGAGTAGGTGTTGCATTATACACCAAGAATATATACACTTGTTCTGAGGCCCAGAACAAGGTGAGTGGCAGGTCATTTGACAGTCTCTGGATAAAGATAAAAGTGGTAGAAATTGGTGACCTCATAATAGGGTGTCTATTATAGTTCACCAAACCTGGAAGAATTGGAAGATGAGATATTTTTAGAACAAATAGCAAAAATAGGCAAAACCCAGACCTGGTAGTAATGGGGGACTATAACTACCCACACTTCTGTTGAAAAAGTAATACAGCAAAACACAAAATTTCCAGTAAATTCTTGGAATATATTGGGGACAACTTTTTAGTTTCAGAAGGCAGAGGAAGTAACCAGGGGGACCAGCCATTTTAGACTTAATTCTGACCAATTGGGAGGAATTGGTAGCGAATCTGAAGTCGGAAGGCAATTTGGGTAAAAGTGATCATGAAATGATAGGCTTTATTATTCTAAAGGGAGGAAAGAGTGAAAGCATCAGAAGAAAGGCAATGGATTTCAAAAAGCAGACTTTAACAAACTCAGAACTGATAACTATCCCAAAGTGAAGGAAAGATCGGAAGAATAGGAAGAGGCAATTAGGATTCCATCAGGAGCTCCTTAATGACCTGAAAATCAAAAAGGGATCCTACAAACAGTGGAAACATGGACAAAATGCTAAGGAGGAGCACAAAAGAATAGCATCACCTGCAGGGACAAAATCAGAAAGGCTAAGTCACAAAATGAGTTAGACCTAGCAAGGGACATAAAAGGCAGTAAAAAGAGATTCTTTAAATACATTAGGAGCAAGAGAAAGATGAAGGAAAGTGTAGGTCCACTACTTAGTGGGGATGGAGAGCTAATATCTGATGATATCAAGAAGGTTGAGGTGTTTAATGCCTATTTTGGTTCAGTCTTCACTAAAAAGGTTAATGGTTACCAGATACTCAACACAATATTAGCAATAAGGGGGAAATGAATGAAAGCCAAAATAGGGAAAGAACAGATTAAAGAGTATTTAGATAAGTTAGATGCACTTCAGTCAGTGGGGCCTGACAAAATTAATCCCAGGAACCATTAGTCATTATCTCTGAGAACACCTGGAGGGTGAATGAGGACTGGA
This sequence comes from Mauremys mutica, assembly GCF_020497125.1. Taxonomy (NCBI): domain Eukaryota; kingdom Metazoa; phylum Chordata; order Testudines; family Geoemydidae; genus Mauremys; species Mauremys mutica. Next base: position 26,929,411 of record NC_059090.1, read on the forward strand.
GAAGTGCAAACATAGTTCCTATCCTTAAAAGGGGGAACAAAGAGAACCCGGAGAATATAGACCAGAGATCCTAACTTCAATACTGGGGAAGACATTGGAAAAAAATATTAAACAATCAAATTGTAAGCAGCTAGAGGAAAATAGTATTATAAGGAAGAGCCAGCATTGATTTGTCAAGAAGAAACCATGCCAAACCAACCTGATTTCCTTCTTTGTCAGGGTTATTGGTCTAGTAAATAAGGGGGAAGCAGTTGAAATGATATATCTGGATTTTTAGTAAGGCTTTTGACACAGTCACACATGACTTTCTCACAAGCAAACTAAGGAAATGAAATCTAGATGAAATTGCTATAAAAACATACACAAAGCGTAATTATCAGTGGTTCGCCGTCCAACAGCGAGGGAATATCTAGTAGGGTCTCAAAGGGGTCAGTCCTGTGTCTGATATTATTCGATCTTTTCATTAATGACTGGGATAATGGAGTTGGAGAGTATTCTTTTAAAATTTGCTAATGACACCAAGCTGGGAGAGGTTGCAAGCGCTTTGGAGGACAGAATTAGAATTCAAAATGACCTTGGCAAATTGGCCTGAATTCAACAAGTTGAAATTCAATAAAGACAAGCGCTAAGAGCTTCATTTAGGAAGGAAAGAGGCGTGATTCTCAAACTTTTGTTTTGATGACCCCTTTCACACAGCGAGCCTCTGAGTGCGGCCCTCCTCATAAATTAAAAATACATTTTTAATATTTAATATTATTATAAATGCTGGAGGCAAAGCAGGGTTTGGGGATGGAGGCTGACAGCTCGCGACCCCCCACGTTATGACATCACGATCCACTGAGGGATCACGACCCCCAGTTTGAGAACTCCTGGGCTAAGTGGTAGTACTGCTGAAAAGGATCTGGGGGTTAGAGTGGATCGCAAATAATATAAGTCAACAATGTGATGCTGTTGTGAGTTATTGTGGGATCTATTTACACGTATTGCATGTAAGAGAACGGAGGTTATTGCTCGACTCAGCTCAGCACTGGTGATGCCTCAGCTAGAGTACTGTGTCCACTTTTGCATACTGCACTTTAGGAAATATGTGGACAAACTGGAGAGAGTCCAGAGGAGAACAACAAAAATGATAAAAGGTTTAGAAAACCTGATTTATGAGGAATGGTTAAAAAAGCTGAGCATGTTTAGACTTGAGAAAAGAAGACTGAGAGGGGACCTGATAACAGTCTCCAGGGCTCATACAAAGAGGACGATGATCAGTTGTTCTCCATGTCCACTAGTGGTGGGATAAGAAGTTGTGAGCTTAATCTGCAACAAGGGAGACTTAGGTTAGATAATAGGAAAAGCTTTCTAACTATGAGGATAGTTAATCTCTGGAATAGGTTTCCAAGGGAGTGCGTGTAATCCCCACCAATGGCGGTTTTTAAAGACAGATTGGCCAAACACCTGTCAGGGTTGGTCTAGGTTTACTTGGTCCTCCTTCAGCATAAGGGGCTGGGCTTGATGACTTCGTGAGGTCCCTTCCAGCCCTACATCTCTGTGACTCTGATTCTTTGGTTCTGAATCCTCAACCATTCCCTGGTAAGCTGTTAGTGCTAGGAGCACATTGAGCGCATTGACTGCAATCTGGGGATTGGTCCTGCTTTGAGCAGGGGGTTGGACTAGATGACCTCCTGAGGTCCCTTCCAACCCTGATATTCTATGATTCTGTGAGTTACTCTGCATTTATAGTGATGTCACTGAGATCAGAATACGGTCTGGTGGAAAATCTTTCTTCTAGGATGTAGAACTGCAGTCTCTCTCCTGGACTCCAGGGAGATTTTTATTGCCTGGTGAAAAGAGAAATTTAGCAACCCCACTGCAGAACTGCCAGGCTGGGCTGTGGGACCTGAACTGTGAAAGCATGTGGTAAATACTGTACACACAATTGTTTCCACAGGGGATTCATTAACCATCCACAACCACATGCCGTTTACAACCCAAGACCGTGACAATGACCTCAGTTCAAGTAACTGTGCCACATCCTATAAAGGAGCCTGGTGGTACAGGGAATGTCATTCATCCAACCTGAATGGATTATACTTGCGAGGAGCCCATGAAAGCTATGCTGACGGGGTGAACTGGAAGACCGGCAAAGGGCACAAGTACTCCTACAAGGTGTCAGAGATGAAATTTAGGCCCGTGTAGCCAATCAGGGAGGCAGTTATAGTAATTACACTTCGCTCTTATACAGCAATTATCGGCCTATCATATCGATCATTTATCTGGAGACGTGCTGAGATGAATTCTTTTTATAGCACAATGTTTTCTTTGTCTTTCATGTTCTGTTTTTCTGCTCACCCAATGAGAAGTGCAGCCACTTATGTCACAGAAAATAGAAATATGAGCTCATTAGTCAGTCATGGAATGGGTAAATCTCTGCAATGCTACTAAATAAATGGTTAAATACACATGGACCCAAAGTCATAAGTAAGGCTAGAACCCATCACCTTCAGCACAATAACTGCAAGCCCCTAATATCTGAGCTAAGTAAGTAAGTATCTTTAGCTATATGTAAGTGTTGGGATATGTTAGGGTTAAGTAAAAGACCTGGAATGCTGCTGATGTGCAGGGGCGGTTCCAGGCACCAGCACACCAAGCGCGTGCTTGGGGCGGGCAAGCCACGGGGGGCGCTCTGCCGGTTGCCACGAGGGCGGCAGTCAGGCAGCCTTCGGCGGCTTACCTGCGGAGGGTCCGCTGGTCCCGCAGATTTGGCAGACCTCCCGCAACGAAGCAGCGGGACCAGTGGACCCTCCGCAGGCATGCTGCTGAAGGCAGCCTGCCTGCCGTGCTTGGGGCAGCAAAATGCCTAGAGCCACCCCTGCTGATGTGCTGACATGGCATTAGGGGACAAAGGCATAACCAGGCGGTATTTCTTTGTTTAACAGATAAGCTGCCATATTTTTCCCTTCCCTGTTGCTTATGTAACCCTCCTGCCCATCACAGTTGGCAGCAAGAAGGGCCGGGTTCAGTATCTAGGGGTTCTGTTTCAATAACGCAATGCAAAACCGGCTTGAGCCCCCATCCAGTGACTTGGGACAATTACATACAACCCTCCGGGCGCCTCTAGGAGGCAATACTTCCCCTCTCACAAGCATGGAATCTGAGTGTAGCAAAATCCTTTTAATAGAGGAGGGAAACAATGCGGCATCATGTTGGGGAAACACCACAAACAGGATTCATAACACAAAACGTGAGCAAAAGACCCACCCCCAGGTAAGTTTGGCAGTGTTCTTTTCCCCTCAGGGTCTTAAGTCCAACCACCCAAAAGATCACCCCAAAGTCTAACAACCCAAAAGTCTCTGTCCCTGGTCAGTGCAGCTCTTCTCCTCTTTGGCTCTGTCTTCTGCTGCTTCCATTACCAGAGGCCCCACCACAGCTCCTACCACTGTCATGCAGTTTTTCCTCTGCTGTTAGTGAATCATTTCCATTGGAAGCCGCATCTACCAGTGGCGAACCTTCCCCTCTGTTAGTAAAGCAAACACTGGCTCAATGATGTGCTTTTCACAGACCTTTTTTTTTTTTTAAACATACAAGACAGTTCAATTGCATCAGAGCTAAAAAGAAATGCCTGGCCGTGCCTTAGGTGAATTAGAGAGGTGGGAAGGCAAAGTGTAACCATGCTAGAAGGAAACACAATTTGTCTGGGTACTGGGGAGTACAAGAGAGGGTAGCTACCTCTGCCAGGAGCACTGTTCCCCGGAGTGGGCATGTCAGAGAAGAGCGATGGTGCAAATAGAAGAGTTCTGCAAGGATCTCAGGCTACATCTGTACTAGAAAATCCCACTGCCCAGCCCAGGCCTCGGGAGGCATAACAGGCCATAGTCTCTCCCACTGACGCTGGTATTACTCCCAGGGCTGGGTTAAAGCAACCCGGGGCCCTAGACTACCCCGACATGGCCCCCACCAACTTGGATTGCTGGTGGCAGGGCCCTCCTCCCCTTCCAGGGAGTCAGAGACAGTGGCATGGGGCATCCTTTTCTTCCTCAGAAGGGACCTCTTTCCTCTCCAAAGAGACAACGCTGGCAGCAGGAACGTCCCCTCCCCCGGTACTTAGTCCAGAAGCAGGGGTTTAATCTACAGTCGTCATGGAGGGGGTGGTTGGCCCAAACCGGAGCAGTGCTCTGACTAGGTCACACCACCACTCACTCTAATTTGGCCTGGCCGGCTGCCTCTCAGGGTAAATAACAAAACAACATGTTGGGCCTCCTGCCGCGTTTGGGCCTTAGGCACATGCCTGGTTTACCAATGCATTAATCTGGCCTTGATGACCCCACGGTGACACACAGCCCCTCCTCGTGTGTAGCTGGGGAGCTGTGCCCCAAGGGAAGAGACACCCCTTTGGGGCCCCTGCCAGCTCCACGGCAGAGCCCTGCACTGTTGACTTCCTCCAGCAGCAGGAGGGAAAGGGAAGGGGAAGCAACTTCACCAGTCACTCTGGCAGCTCTCCTCCCTCGACCGAAGGGAGGAGGGGCGGCAACAGCAGCCCCCGGCATCCCGTTCGAGGGCAGAAGACAGCCAGGCAGCCATCAGTGAACAGGGCAGAGCCCCTGGGGCCCAGGAAAGCAGGATGGAGGCTGTGAATAGCCCAGTTTCCCTCACATGAAGAGCCCAGGCAGGGAGAGGCGAGGAAAGGAGGTGTCCCCGCAGCCAGCCAGTGCAGAACTTCCAGGCCCAACAACTGGCCTGTCTGTGACCTCAACCTGCAGAAAAGCCCCAGGAGGGGACAAGCTGCTCCTCCTGCCGGCAACTGGAGACAGCTCCTCTCTCCTGCCACCGCCTGCAGCCTGCTGGTCCCGCAGCAGCCCACACCAGAGCTGGGATTTCGGATCCAGAGACCCAACCTGCCTGCAGCTGAACCCGTGGGCTCCAAGCTTTAAAAACTGGCAGCACCATTTCAGCAGGGAGTTGGTGGTTAGGCCCTCCCAAGCGATCCCCAATAATCATTCACTAACTATGATTTATGCCCAAGAGCTGCTGGCCTGCACCAATCTCTTGATCAGTCAGCCAGAGAAGGAACGTGACTGAGTGCCCTGTGTTATCGTTAGCTAGGCAGTTGGGGTTCAGTCTTGCACCATTAGTACATACTGTAGCTGCAAAACAACTTTCATCTACCTGGATCATCGTGACCTGCATTGTCAATTCCCAGTATAATAGTGTGTTTGTAACAGCATCTCCTTATAGGCACAGCCGGCTCCAGGCACCAGCTTAGCAAGCAGGTGGTTGGGGCAGCCACTCCAGAGAGGGGTGGCACATCCAGCTATTCGGCGGCAATTCAGCGGAGGGTCCCTCACTCCCGCTGACTGCTTGGGGTGGCAAAACCCCTGGAGCCAGCCCTGCTTACAGGCCTGTAACGGGTCCCCGCATGCACCACCTGGGTCCTGAGACATGGGGAACAGTTGGAACTGAGGAAGGGAGACACTTTTGGTTAGGAACACTGGGGACTCTGTGGTCATGTGGCATAGTGTTTTTGCCAGCATAGTCTTTAGCAATTAAAAAGCATTAATACCTCAAATCATTTAATTTTTTTTTTGCTTATATATTTCTCTTTAATCAAACCCTTACATAAAGTTTATAGCTTTTTGTTTGCTTATGTGAGTTTGAATTATTGGTGAGTTTAAGTGTGGTAGCCACGGTCTTTGGTCTACACTGCAGAGTTAGGGAGAAGCTTTTGTCGCCCTAACTCTGTAAGCGTCTGTTGCTTCTACCGATATAAGTCATCCACTGTACCGATTTAATAACGCCACTTCCTCGAGAGGCATAGTGCTTAGGCTGGTGTAGTTCGGTTGACGCAGCGTCAGTGTTGACACTGCATTGACTGTTCTGGCTGTCAGCCCCAGGGTGGCAGGGCTCTGGCTCTCAATGCCTCACAATGCTCCTGGCGAGGACAGGAACCACCACTCCATGGACATCCTTGGGGTATTTGCTATTAGTTACAGGGACAGTAAAACTGGCCCTTTTAAATCTCCTTCCCATTGCTCCCTGATTCAGCACAGTATCAACTGTGGTCTCCTCCAGCAGTTTACAGGTGCAGCAGGGGAGCCAGAAAGAGAATAATTTCTGACATATGCCTCCTACATGGTGGTGTGGCTGGGAGAGGCAGCCCTGCTGTCCTACCTTCTAGGGTGTTCTGCTTCACTGCCAGAAGCCACACACCTCCTACCTCGGCTCCAGTGTAACTCCCTTCATCAATTCTGAGCCGCATGCCGCAGTGTCTGTAGTGTTGGCTTCGGTTGAAACAACAGCAGCACCTCAGACTCTTCCTCAGAATGACCCCTTCCTGTTCCCTGTGCGGTTCCTGTCTCTTCCCTTTCCGTAAAAAAACAAAGCAACCAGAGACTCTTCAAATGGCCATGCCTGGCTCCTCAGGCTTTAAACCTTGCCTCACCCGTAGACTGTCAATACCCGTCTCTGACGGTCACTCCCAGTGTGTTCGCGGCCTGGAGGAGACTCATGTTCCGCAAAAGTGCCACCCCTCCCCACCAGCTCACACATCACCCACGGCCGTGTCGGACATGGGATCCTCCTCTAAGACGAGCACAGAGGATCCAGCCCCCATGACAACAAAGAAGCATCTCACTCCTCTCCCCAGGGAGAATCGCCATGCAAACAGCGATCTCCGACCGCTAAATCCGCCCGGTACTGTCGGCACGCAGAGCCTCAGACCACGTGGCACTGGGTTCGTCCAGTGCAGAGGCAACCCGAGGAGCAAAGACCCAGTGACGGTCTAGCTCTGAGACAGGCAGCTGTGGCAAAACAAAGCCTGTTCCCTCAGAGCCTAGAGAGCTGAAGCCCTCGGCACTGAGAAGTATTATGACACCACCTGTTGTTCCTATATATTACAGCAAGCCCATAGCACCGGCAGCACAGGTGCTGAGTAACCTCTGTGTGCCTCCTATGCCTGCACCTAACTTCCCAGTGCCGCAGGATTTCGTTAGCCAGGCACAGGGCGCCACTAGGACTCAGAGTGTAGAAAATTGTGTCTGCTGCTGGTGCATATGTATTCTGTCTGCTCTAGATGCACAGAGATGGTGGAGTGCTGTGCTGGAAGAAGGAGGGCACATGACACATAACAGGCAGGCAGGAGAAAAGATGAGAGAGAAATAACAGAAAGCAGCAGGAGCTATGGGGAGAGAGAGGAGGAGGAGCCTCTTATGTACCTCTCTAGCACTCCCAGGAGCCTGGACTGATTAACACCAGCTTCTCAGGGAGCTTCCTGGTTCCTGCTGCTTCCCTGAACCCACTTTAGGAGACCAGGCAATCAACTGAAGTAGTAGGAGCCAGTGAGGCCCTTAAGACAGTGATATCTTCCCTCACTCAGGCCCTGCTACCAGCCTGCTTATTTGTCCCCTTCAATTGAGTGTTGAGAGCCACTATAGCTGGCACAGAACAGCAGTCATGAGTGAAAGAAAATGCCCTTCTGGGGCAGCATTCAGAAGAAGAAAGAAAGCAACGGAAGCTTTTCTATCTAAGCAGGAAGGAGCTCTCCTGAGATACATAGACACAAATGTTCATGGTAGGCCTTCCGGCCCTAGTGAGGATGTGAGTGATGAGGAGATGCCTGATCTTCCAGTTAGTCAGAGTGCAGGTGACCTGGTAGCTACTGCAGCATCCATATCTCCATCTCAAATAGATGGAACCATGCACATTCCTGAAGAAAAGTGTAGATCAGAGAAGAGAGTGGTGGAGGCACAAGAAACAGCTGCTGCTGAGTTTAGTTACTTAAATCTTGATGATCCAGGGCTGTGGACCCACTTGAGCAGGAGCGTGAGGGACTTCCTTGTACTGCATGGGCCACAGCAAGTGAAAAACTTCAAGTTCCCCAAAGACAATGAAACTAGAAGTTTTCATCCAACACATTACTGGCATGAAATCCTCAATGGTGACAAAGTGGAGAGGCCATGGATTATGTACTCAAAAACCCAGAATGCTGTATACTGTTTTTGTTGCAATCTCTTCCAGTCTAATGTTCCAGCCACATTGGGTTCTACAGGAACAAAGGACTGGAAAAATCTGGCTAGAAATCTGGTATGCCATGAGAAGGCAGCAAATCACCAGAGAGCATTCCATAGGTGGAAAGAGCTTGAGATGAGACTGAGATTAAAGGCCAGCATAGATGATCAGCATCAAGAGAAGATTGCATCAAAGTCTCTTTACTGGCAAAATGTTCTGAAAAGGTTCATTGCCATTGTGAGAGTGCTTGCTACCCAAAACCTAGCACTGCATGCCACTTCAGATCAGCTGTATGTGCCAAACAATGGAAACTTCCTTAAACTTTTGGAGCTGATGGCTGAGTTTGACGCTGAACTCCAGGAGCATCTAAGAAGAGTCACCATCCAAGAAGAGTCACCACCCTAGAATGTACACACACCACTACCTTGGAAAAACAATTCAAAATGAGACCATACAGTTACTGGCAACAAAAGTCAAACAGAAGATTGTGGCAGATCTGAAGTCAGCAAGATATTACTCTGTTATTCTGGACTGCACACCTGACATCAGCCATAGGGAACAAATGACTTTAATGGTATGTTTTGTAACAACAACAGAACCTAGTGAAGATGTCCCTGCAATGCTGACCATCAGAGAGCATTTTCTAGAATCTGTTGACATTGATGATACTACAGGAGCTGGTATGACAAATGTGCTTCTTAAAAAGCTGGAAGATATGGGAATTGCGATAGCTGACATGAGAGGTCAGGGCTACGATAATGGTGCCAACATGAGAGGAAAGAACAGAGGAGTGCAAACACAGATCCGAGAGTTAAACCCTTGAGCTTTTTTTGTCCCATGCAGTTCTCATTCATTAAACTTGGTGGTCAGTGATGCAGCATCAGTTTCTAGTGAGGCTGCTGAATTTTTTAATGTAATTCAAAGCATCTGTATATTTTTCTCTGCATCAAGTCATCAATGGCAAATTTTGAAGCAACATCTGGGAACATCCTCTCTGACACTGAAACCACTGAGTGCCACATGGTGGGAATGTCAAGTGGAGGCAATAAAGCCAATCAAACATGAAATTGGGAAGATAGATGATGCGATAGTTGCCATTATGGAGGATAATGCAATAACAGGAAATGTTTGTGGGAGAACAGTGGCAGAGGGAAATGGAATCACCAGAAACATACATAACTTCAAATTTCTTTGTGGCTTAGTGTTGTGGCATGACATACTGTTTGAAATAAATGTTGTAAGCAAGAGACTCCAAGGCGTTGACCTTGATATATCTGGAGCAATGGAACAACTGGACAAAGCAAAGTCATACCTACAGTCTAACTGGTCAGATGAGGGATTTCAAAATGTTCTGAAGAGTACAGAAGTTGGCAGAGGAACTTCACACTGAAGCTATTCAAGAATACAAGCGTCACTGAAGAAGAAGAAGACATTTTGATTATGAGGCACGGGATAATCCCAAAAGAGACCCCAAACAACAATTGAAAGTTGAATTCTTTAACCAGGTGCTAGATTGTGCAATAGAGTCAGTTGAAGAATGTTTCGTACAGCTCAAGGAACACAGAAGTATATTTGGGATGTTGTATGATATTCCAAAACTCCTCATTATACCTGAAGAAGACCTACACCAGCAATGCAGGGCACTAGCGACAGTGTTGACACATGACATGCGTAATATTGAGGCGAGTGATTTAGGTGATGAACTGAAAGCCATTTCATGATACATTTCAGTAGGATCAACTCCAAAGGCTGTTCCAGAATATATGTGCACAAATAAGATGACCACCCTCTTTCCAAATGCTTTTATTGCTCTGCGTATACTTCTAACACTTCCGGTAACAGTTGCCTGTGGAGAATGCAGCTGAAGTTTATAAAAACACATCTACGCTCCACAATGACACAGTAGAGGCTGGTCAGCCTTGCAACCATGTCAACAGAGCATGAGCTGGCCCAGACTGTGGACCTTCAGGAGGAAGCAGTTCAAATCTTTGCAACCAAGAAGGCACGGAAAGCACCACTTTGATTATTCAAACAGATAAAAATGCCAGTGTTTACTATGCAGACAAGAAAAGTTACATTTGCTGTTCAGGCATTTGAAAGTTAAGTGCTACTTAAAATTTTTGAACAAGGCATTTTAAGTTGTTAGTTCTCCTTTATTGGTATAGGTAGCATGAGAGGAGTAGAACAGGAAGAAGGCAGAATTGAGACCTTTCAAAGTTTTGGCCCAAGCGAGTGGGCATAGGGGCGTCATTTGAGCTCCCCACCTCAGGTGCCAAAATGTTGTGGGCCGGCCTTGGCCAGGCAGACCTGGTCATTGCCTCTACCCCGGGCATGCCTCTCTTCAGCACAGACGGCACCCCAGCCAGACCAGCCATGAGTCTCACGGCTACACCTATTGGCTCAGCCCCTCCTCTCTCAAGTGATGAGGAGGATGAAGTAGCTGTAGGGATGGACACCCCGTGCCATTCATCACCCAAACCTGGAACCTCAGGGCTACAACCCTCAGTGTGGCAGCCCCCTCAATGGATGCCCCCACAATGGCCCTCCCACCAAACTGGCCATACTGGGACCCATGGGCACTGTACAGGGCTCACAGTATTCAGCTGGCTAACCAATCCAGGTCCAGAACACCAAGATCAGCTAGATCTACTTCCCTGGTTGCCCCAGCCTCCCCTGAAGTTGCCGGGGAGGAGCATGAGGGCAATGAGGACTTAATAGAGGGTGACATCCTGCCTCCTACCCATATTTCTTCATCGTCCCCAGAGGACATAATCATGCCTCCCCACACACTGGGGGATGATTTTAAATCTTTCCAAGATCTATTCAAGCATGTGGCTGATTCCCTAGGCATCTGCTTCGAACTGCTGCCAGAGACACAGCATAAGCTCACTGACATTCTCCATGCCACTTCCACGGATTGCATTGTCTATTAATTCTGCCATTATAGACCTGGCAGACACTGGCCACAGCCCCACCTTCTTGTAAATATTCAGACAAGAAGTATTATATGCCAGCAAAAGGGGCTCAGTTCCTCTTCACTCACCCTAGCCCAAACTCACTGGTTGTGGAAGCCATTAATCAAAGGAGAAAACAACACCTGGCTCATACCACCTTTTACTACAAAGACTGGGAATGCCTTGACCTGTTCACAGACTCTTCAGTTTCGCATCGCTAACTACTCCGTGCTATTAGCCAAATAAACTCACAACATTTTTGCACAGATGTCTATGCTTATTGAGCATCTCCCAATATACAAAAAAGAACAATACAATACAAACAATACAAACCGAGCATCTCAGAAGGTCCCGTGATTGCCAGGACGGCCTTGCAGACATCATTGGATTGCAGATAAGGCAGCTCGCTTGCTCCATTGCCACATCAGTATTCATGCAGAGGGCCTCTTGGCTCCACCCTTCTGGCTTCCCCAAGGAAATCCAGGCCACGATCAAGGACTTACCTTTTGAGGGACAGAAACTCTTTGTGGACACCACGGATGTAGCCTTGCATACATTCAAGGACTCCCGTGCCACGCCGAAAACCTTGGGAATTCACATACCTGATAACAAAAAGAAACAGGACACATTTTACACCCAGCGCTTCCGTACTGCTCTGTATACCCAGCCGCAGAGACAGTACTACCAATGTCGCAAACAACATCAACCAAGATGACGACAGACACCGGGGCAATCCACCATGTCCCAACCATCTACTTCTAGATAGGCATTTTGAAGTGTTGGTCAAGGACATGAGAGCCCCTCAAATTCCATTGCCGCAACAGTCTCCCGATTCCAGTCCATTTGGAGACTGCCTAACACCTTTCTATCCAATCTGGGCAACCATTACATCAGACAAATGGGTTCTGGAAGTTATACACAAGGGCTATTCCATCCCCTTCACCTCTATTCCACCAACCCACCCCCATTCCCCATCCCTCTTCAGAGACCCTTCTCATGATCACCTACGACAGCAGGAAATAAATTACCTCCTGCAACCTGTACCTCTCAAATGCAGGAGAAGGAAGATTGTCTCTTGGCCCCCAACATCCATGATGCTTATTTCCATGTTGCCATACATCCTGCACACAGAAGCTTCCTTTGTTTCATAGTACCTCCCTTCTCCAATGCTGGGATTATGGTTGCAAGGGTAGCTCCCTTCATTTCACAGTAGGCAACCTACACTTCCAGTTCAAAGTGCTCCTGTTTGGACTTTCCATGGCCCCATGAGTTTTCTCCAAAGTCCTCACTGTGGTCGCAGCCCATCTTCGCACACAGGGGGTAATTATAGTCCCCTACCTGGACATTTGCCTATTGAAAGCTTCTCCATACCAACAGGCGGTGGATGCTTTATTGCTCATTGCAACTCTGTTCATAAGACTAGGCCTACAAATCAATGCCCTAAAATCCACCCTAATTCCAACCCAACAGTTGGAATTCATAGGTACCCACCCGGACTGCACCACGGCATTGGCAAGTCTACCCCAACAATGCTTCCTCACATTAACGAACCTCATAGCAACCGTACAAAACAGCCCACAGACATCCGCCAGGTTATGCCTCCAACTTCTAGGACACATGTCAGCAACCACGTTTGTCATGAAACATTCATGACTTCATATGAGGCACCTTCAAGCATGGCTCCGTACAGTATACATTCCTCACACACATTCCTTTCACAAGTGACTGACCATGCCCACTACGATAAAGAACTCGTTATCCTGGTGGACACACCATTCCAAGGTCTGCCCGGGTGTCTCGTTCCAACGACACACCTCATCAGTAACAATAACCATGGATGCATCTCTTCTGGGCTGGGGGGCACACCTGTCTGAACATACCATCCAGGGCAGATGGTCCTCCATGGAGTCCATGCTCTACATAAATCTATTGGCGCTCCAGGCGGTCCGCAATGCATGCCACCATTTTCTGCCCCTCATTTGCAACAAGACAGTACAGATCCTTATAGACAATTTGGCCACCATGTTTTATATCAGTCGCCAAGGTGGGACTCAGTCTTACCTGCTCTGCACAGAAGCGGTTCACCTTTGGGAGTGGTGCATCTCCCACAACATAAACCTTAAAGCAGCCTACCTACTGGGACGCCAAAACAGCACAGTGGACGAGCTAAGCAGAAACTTCTCCCAGACACACGAATGGGAAATGGGCCCAGAAATCCTCACCGCTATCTTCCAACACTGGGGTTTCCCCACAATAGATCTTTTTTGCAATGCCCCACAATACCAAGTGTCCTCAATACTATTCCCAGGAAGGACTCAGGGGAAACTCCCTCGGGGACCGCCTTCCTCATGAAATGGTAAGTGCCTCTAATGTACACTTTCCCCCCAATTCCTTTGATATCTCGTGTCCTTTACAAGATAAATAAGGACAGATCCCGAGTAATCCTGATTGCACCAATATGACCCAGACAAACCCGGTTTCCCTACCTCAACCAGATGATCACAACACCACTGTGGCCCCTCCCACTCGTACCTCATCTACTCACACAGGACTCAGGTCATCTCTGTCACCCCAACATCCCACTCCTCCATCTCAAGGCATGGCTAATCTGTGGCTGACACCACTGGAGACAGGCTGTTCCACAGAGGTCCAGGATATTTTGATGAACAGCAGATGATTAACCACACAAAAATACTCAAATGTGGCGTCATATGGTGCGGTGACAAACAACTCTCCCCTCAAACTGCTTCATTACCCACGATACTTGAATATATGCTGACCCTAAAAAAATCATGTCTTTCTATCAGTTCACTCCAGGTACCCTTATCTGTAATCACAGCTTTCCATTCCAAAGTAGATGGCCTCACTATATACACGCATCCTCTCACTAAACGCTTCCTCAAAGGTATACAGAATACTTACTCTACAGTCAGAGACCCTACCCCTATGTGGGACCTTAACTTAGTCCTCATGGGCAAACCTTTTGAGCTTCTGGCTACCTTCTCACTATTACACTTGTCCATGAGCATCAGCTCCCTAGTCGCAATTACGTGGGCACAACAGGTTGGAGAGCTTGGTGCCCTGATAGTAACTTTACCTTACACCATATTCTTCAAGGACAAGGTAATCCTTCGCCCACATCGGAAATTCATACCTAAAGTGGCCTCATCCTTCCACCTCAACCAGCCCATCTACTTACCTATATTCTTCCCGAAGCCGCACACTGACAGCAGGGAAACATCTCTTCACACGTTGGACATTCATAGAGCACTCGCATTCTATATAGATAGAACAAAAACATTCTGAAAATCCACCAGACTGTTCTTTTTCCACAACAGAACGATCTCAAGGACTAACCATTTCCAAACAACGACTTTCAAAATGGATATCGGAGTGCATCCGATTATGCTACTGTGAATATGACCTAGAACCCCTCTGGTCTTCGCACACACTCCACCAGGGCTATATCCACATCAATAGCCTTTCTTAAAGATATACCCACCACTGATATATGTAAAACAGCTACCTGGGCATCACCCCACACTTTCACCAGACATTACACCCTAGAGAAGCAATCAGCTGCTGATGCTCATTTTGAGGAATTGGTGTTATCCACCACCCAGTAAACATCTCTGAAGCCCCTCCTTCCATTGAAGGGTACTGCTCCATAGTCATCTAAAAGTGGAGCGCCCACAGGGACATTCCTTGAAGAAGAAGAAGAAGAAGAAGAAGAAGAGAAGGTTACTCAGCTGTGCAGTAGCTGATGTTCTTTGAGATAGTTGTCCCTGTGGGTGCTCCACAACCCTCCCTCCTCCCCTCTGCTTCAGAGTGTCTCTTCAATCCTCTGCGGCAGAGAAGGAACCGGGGGACAGTTGGCTGCATGTGTGTGGTACCCACTTAGAGCAGCACGAGCTGGCTGCAGCATGTGTGTGGCCAACCAGGGCACTGCTACCTTAAATCTCCGACTAGAAGCGCAGGGGTGCTCAAACACCTAAAAGTGGAGCGACCACAGAGACATTCCTCAAAGAACATCAGTTACTGCACAGGTGAGTAACCTTCTCTTCTTTACAACAAAAGACCATGATAATGATCCAGCTTCCACGAATTGTGCTACACTTGACAAGGGGGCCTAGTGGTACAGTAAGTGCCATGACTCAAACCTCAATGGGAGGTATTGGCTGTGTGCCCATGGTAGCACCGGAGATGGTATAAACTGGCACGCCTGCAAAGGCAGCAAATATTCCTTCAAACTCTCAGAAATGAAATTTTGGCCTGTTTAGCAATGACGAGATGGCAGCACATGTTCCTCCTGCTTTCCCAGGCATCTTTTGCAGTGAGCACGTGGCAAAAACTGCAGAGAGGAACCAGCCAAAACCACCAGCCACTAGGAGCAGCTGCAGGAGCTGCCAAAGCAGGGGCCTTCAGCCATTCACAGAACTACCCCTGTTTCTCTGCCCTCTGCTGATTTGTCATTTTGCCACAACCCTTTCCTCAGTCTCTTAACCTCACCATCACACTTATTCCTCTTACCCTTTTCCTTAACCCTGCCCCTCACCCTCCTTTCCTGCAGTGTCCCCTCTCCCTTCCCCTTTCTTTCCATTTAGCCGATCCCCTCCTAACTAAACACCCCCCTCTCCCTCCAACAACAAACAAATCGTGGCACTAAAATGACATTTGCTGCCATTGCATTGTTCACTCTGCTTGTGTGTTCTAGCCCTTCCCCCACCCCGTGTCTGTCCTGTCAATGTAGCTTGTGAGCTCTTCTGGGCAGGGACTGTCTGAGCTCTTCTGGGTTTGTTCAGGGCCGAGCACTCTGAAGCCCAGTTCTTGGTTGGTTCCTAGGCGCTGCCACAATAAATATGGTTAATAATACCGTATATGTCTGCACAAGCTTCTACATTGCAATGCTTGCACTGGCATTGTGACAACACTTTGTGGATTGGGAGTTGTAAGAAGAAAAACGGGGTACTTTGGAAGAGGAGCAGGAGAAACAAAAACCAAGTAAAGACAACGAATGACAGCAGGAGAGATAGCGTGGGAGTGTGGTTTTGCAACTACCATGGGGAAAGGTGATTTTAAAGCCTGTCCCAGGAACCCTTTATAGGGTCACCGGTCTGTTGGAAGTGGGCACAAATGCTGGGCCCCACGTGCTTACAAGCTGACTGGGTATGGACAGAGTCTAGCCACTATATCTAGCTCTGGGGGCTAAGTCATGTTCCCAGACTCCGCCCTTGTGTCTGATGCCTCTAGTAGTAGATTTCCCCTGCCCCACACACAAAAGCTTAGTGGAGGTGATAAGGAGGATGGCACAGGAAGTCCCACCACCTTATTTGTAATAATAAATAATTCTGGAAAGAACACTAAGGGGGGGATTTTCAAAAGTGCCTGAGAAAGTGATAAGCAGAAGTCCCATTTTGAAATCTCTTTCTAAGTCTTTTTAAGGTCAATTCTTTAGCATGGACAAGGCTCAACAGGCTGTCTCTTTATTCTGTGCCCCATATCCCAAACACACAATGATCTCTACAGGTTTCTACCAGGACAATACAAAATGAGCAAAGGGTGAAAGGCCTTTTTTGCAACTGGCTAAGTTCAGAGACATTTTCTTCTTCCATTTTCTTTCTGTGAAGCCTACAGCTTTCAGTTCAAAAATTGTGGTTTAGGTTCATAATGTTTTTTCGACCAACTCTTTAAAGTCCTACCTTCCACCTCACATGGTTTCTCTGCAAAACAGCTGGCAATCATGGCCAATATCATTGCCACCAGGGTCAGAAAAAAAGGACCTTTGTTTTCTCACTGTCTTTAACAAAAGCACCGATCAAACCTCTAAACATGGATTTCAAAGTATTCCTCTTTTTCATGGCACCTGGAAGCCTTCAATCTGTCTGTAAATGGCCCTTTGACCTTCTCTGTGATACCGTTTTCCTCTTTTATCTAAAACCAGGAGACCTCTTCACTGCTGCTTTACTTTACCTGCACTCCTTGTTCTTTTTTACAATCCCATCCTTGTCTATAACATCTGTGTTTTACAAAAAAAAGCAGAACATGAACTCGGTCTGAGCAGAGGTTCTCAAATAGGGGTCTGCAGACACCTTGCTGTCAATCTCCAGAGAGCTGGCTAGCTGCATACTAGGAGGTCTCCTTCCTATATCCACCAGTTAAATTGCATTAAGAGAAAATATAATACTTTCCTAATACCACTTTGCCACCTATGCAAGTGCTGTAGTTTCTACAGGGCTGTTACATGATCACGGATAGCAGTGAGACGGTTAGTACATTTGTCACGGGAAGGCCCACGTGCCAGTCTGCATTCTAAAATGTGGTTCTTACTATGAAAAACAAGGAGAAGCCCGGCTTGAGACTAAGGAAAACAACAAACATAAAATCTCTCCAAGAGAGAAAGCGGAGTCTCCCTCATTCATTGAGATCCCCCTGAGCCTTGCTCTCAGCAGACAGCAGCACACTTCTCACAGCTAAAGGTTCAGTACACACAAAACAGAATCACAGCATCCTCGTTCAGGCTTCCACTTATCGGGCAATGAAATTGCATCTGAGCTAAGAGCAGGTGTCGGCCTCTGACTGTGAAGCACAGCAACATAGAAGATGGAGCGGAAGGGCTGCCTCTTCCAGCAAAGCTCCCATACATCCATGCAGGAAAGACTTTTCCCTTTCTAGCACCTCGGCTCAGCTTGTAAACTTCTGGAAGAGGCTGAGGTTGACACTCGCTCTGCTGAACCAAAGGGCAATCAGAAGGGAATACAGAGGCCCAGTCTTTTGGGCACTGAAGTCAATTACAGATGCCCCAGTGACTTCCATGGGTGAAGGATTAAGCCTGTATCAGCTAAAATCAATCATAATTTCCCTCACGAGACTCGCGTAAACCCGATTGCTGCCTTTATTCTGCTCATTTACTTTGTTAATAGACTGTCAAATTTAGATAATAAAATATCGCTACCCTTCCTGCTGGAGAAAAGAGAAATATGTTGGGTCAGCAAATGCCGCTACACCAGAGATGTGAGCTTGCTCATTTTTCTCTGCAGCTGCTTCACACTTCTCTTCATGATACTCACACTTCCCTAAACCCAACTTTCACTTCCCTTGACCTGATTCACACTCCCCTTTAAGCCAATGGCAGGTGTGTGTGTGGATATCAGAGCACAGTATTTGAGACTAGATTTACAAATTGGGGGCGTCAAAGTTAGTCATTTAAATATGAGATTCATGCACTTCAGTGAGATTTGGGCACCTATGGCCAGATTTTCAAATGATTTCAGCTTGGAGTATGTAGCGAAATGCCCGGTGAGATTTTCAAAATCTATGGCACTTTTACTTGGCACTTTTGAAAATCCCACTACACATCTATCTGCATCTTAGGACGCCTAAATAACTTTGAAATACTGGCCCCTAGATCCTAATTTAAGTACCTACATAGGGACTTCAGGTGCTGAGCCTTAGGTACCAAGACTTGAAATTTGACTCTTGAGTACTAGTAATTATGTTTTTGGAAAGTTCTCAGCACAAAATTTCATAATTTTTATTTTAGCAAAGTTTGGAGAGAAAAATCTAATTTTTCTGAAATTTCACTACACTTCTACCAAAGTTGGACAGAGTATTTATAATGCTGTAGCTGGACTCATCTCTTTGAAATATCCTGATGCATAAGATTAAAAAATAATACTTAGAAATGGGCCCAGGGTTCAAAATTCTGATCTAGGTTTCAAACACTCACAAAGTTAGGTGGTGTTTTGACCTGGGGTTTTATTTGGAACCATCATCATCATCTTGGCCAATCACAAAGGGACGTGGCCTCCTTGCATATGGAGCACTACCTGGATTGATTTCTGGCTCTGGTCTTAAGGTTGTCTGTCTCGATATTCAGATTATGTCCATCACTGGCAATCTTATCACTCCACCAAAACTTTTGGCATCAACCATGTGCTGGCATTCCTTGTTACATGCTTTGGGATTTGCTGGTCTTCCAGTCTGATAATATGTCCATATCAAAAAAGCTGCTAAAACTGAACTAGTGCTGATGGCAGCAGTTGCTGGATTCAGTTTGAATAGTCTCATTTTGGATCTTGTCCTGCCACTTGATATGGAGCAGCTGATGGAGATGACGAGGCTCAGAAACATCAATCCGGTTATTCATCAGCCTTCCTCAGTGCACATATCTTACTTCCATGCAGTGGAGTTGGTGTGCAGCTTCATGGCATGTTTGATGTCACAACATCCCCACAGATACTGCTGAAGGACCCGCAACATGACAGCAGTTGCCACTGTACAAGTGTCCACATTTTTTGAGCATCCTCCAGCATTATCTAGGACACTTCCCAAATATTTAACAGTTGCCACCTGCTCTATGTCCCATCCAGAGACCTTAATACCGATCTGGTTGTAATCTGGAGCTGGGGACGTGCTACTTCTTGCCCGAACCAGATTGGGCCATTGACTGCAGTGATTCACCAAACTGGGCCAACAAGGCAGTGTCATCTCACTTTACAGCAGAATGGTGTTCAGCGCAATGCCACCAACAGCTGCTCCTCAAGCTTAACCATCAACCAATCAAGGCCGATACTGAACTTTGTTGGTGACAGAGCAGAGCCGCACCGAACTCCCATGGAGATAGGAAATCAGGACATGTATCTACCATTAACTCAAATACAATATTCCATTCCATGATAGAGCTCTTCTGTCAATGACTTGACCACCTTCCTAAGTGAAACCCATTCAGGCCTTGCTTTTACATTCCATTAATGTGCCTTTGGAAACTCAACTTGTAGTTTCAATTTGGGCTTATCTAGGATCTTAATTAAAACCACACTTTGTATTTGGTATTCAGTTTAGGTGCCCTTGGCTAACAGCCTCTTACTTCAGAGGTCACCAGACTCAAACAGTTTCTGTGACACATGGCTAGAAAGGGTTAAACATCCTGCAAAATAAATAACCCTCAAAAGACATGCGGGGAGATAGATAATGTTTGTGTTTTTGTGTATTTACATATGTATGAGTAGGGTCCACAATGTAATCAACAGTCCCTGTCTGTGCTGTATTCTGATATCACTTAAATGAATTGTAAACATGGGATATCTCGGTATTCATCTCTCTTTGAAATATACTGTGAATGGTGGAGAAAAAAGCAAGTGGCCTTATATTAATTCGTATAGCTAAGTACCGGTGATGGACCTCCTTCAAAGTCATCCTAATGACCTTTTGTTCCCCGAGGGAATCCCAACTTGTCAAAGAGGACATGAAATTGCATAAAAGATCCTTGGGTCCT
This sequence comes from Mauremys mutica, assembly GCF_020497125.1. Classification (NCBI taxonomy): domain Eukaryota; kingdom Metazoa; phylum Chordata; order Testudines; family Geoemydidae; genus Mauremys; species Mauremys mutica. Next base: position 26,949,631 of record NC_059090.1, read on the forward strand.
GATTCTGTCATCTCAGATCTGCTTAGACTTCTCAGGGGAAGTTTGAGTCGCAAAACTGAGGTCCAAGTTATGCTGGTACGCCCTGAATATGAGATTTGGACATTGGACTATGACCTATGAACTGAATTCTAAAGGAACTCTTAGCAACTACAAAGCTCACCATCTCTGCTGTGAATCAGAACCGCAATGTATTGAACTCATATCATGATCTTTTAACCATACTATCTCTCTTTTGTTTTTTAATCCATTTTAGTTTAGTTAATAAGAATTGGCTGCAGCGTGTATTTGGGTAAGATCTGAAACATTCATTACCCTGGGAGGTGATGTGTCCGATCCTTTGGGATTGGTAGAATCTTTTTATTTTCTATGATGAAATAAGATTTACATAAATTGTTATCATATTTGACATGGATACCTGGATGGAGGCCTGAGCTGGATCGCTTTAAGGGAACTGTGTTCTTTGGACTACTGAGTAACCAGTGAGGTAATAAAGAAGCTGTTTTATGCTGGTTGGTGAATCTAGGTATTGGAATATCCACCAGCTTTTTGGGGCTTGGCTGCCCCATTCTTTGCAGTTCACTCTAAATGAGTGACCACAGCTGGGTCCCCACTAGGACCCTGGTCACGGTTTCTGAACCACTAGCTCAGACCACAGCATTGCTACAGCCTCTTTCTGTTGAGTTCTTGCTCCCTGGTAGAAAATAAGGCGATTCCAGCAGCAAGTTGTTTCTCCTCCAGTCACAGCTTTTGTCTCTCAAGCTGCAGCTTTTCCCACTCCAGTTGCAGCTTCTGCTACTCCAGGTCCTGTTGATTGGAGGAACCTAGTCTCAGCTCTGGTCACTTTTCATCCTCCTTGCCTCTCTCTGGGAATTTGTCCTCCGTACAGCCTCCCCATCCTGCTGGTCTATCCTGGCCTCTGTTTCCTGGTTCACCCGTTTATCCTGCAAGAGAACCAAGACCCTCCTCTAGGTCCTGGTTTGAGGCCGATGCCCCATTCTACTACTTGTCATCTTCATACAGCAGAGATGCCAGCTGCCTTTATATGATCAGCCAGTAATAGACCCCTCTGTGAGCACAAACCCACAAGCTGATCTTTCTGAAGCACTGTGTAATTCATCAGAGGGGGAGCCATGTTAGTCTGGATCTGTAAAAAGCGACGCTGTTTAATTCATGTTATCTGTTTTTCCTGAACAGATTACAACGAGGAGCCTGGTGGCACCTTAAAGACTAACAAATTTATTAGGACATAAGCTTTCATGGGTAAAAAACCTCACTTCTTCAGATATATGGAGTGAAAATTACAGATGCAGGCATTATATACTGACACATGAAGAGAAGGGAGTTACCTCGCACGTGGAGAACCAGTGTTGACAGGGCCAATTCACTCAGGGTGGATGTGGTCCACTCCCAATAATAGATGCGGAGGTGTCAATTCCAGGAGAGGCAAAACTGCTTCTGTAATGAGCCAGCCACTCCCAGTCCCCTATTCAAGCCCAGATTAATGGTGTTAAATTTGCAAATGAATTTTAGTTCTTGTGAGGTAACTCCCTTCTCTTCATGTGTCATTATATAATGCCTGCATCTGTAACTTTCACTCCATGCATCTGAAGAAGTGGGGTTTTTACCCAGAAAAGCTTATGCCCAAAGAAATCTGTTAGTCTTTAAGGTGCTACCAGACTCCTTGTTGTTTTTGTGGATACAGACTAACACGGCTACCCCCCTGATACCGAACAAATTAGAAGATCAACGCTCTGTATTCAGTTTAAGACTGTGGTTTAGTTCTTTGAAAAAGCATCCATTTAAAAAGCTTTATCCTTTGCCACACTCATCCTTCTCAAGCTACCATCAATGTGTTTATGTTGTCTCTTGACCCAAGCAGTTAGCCAATATTTGGGTTCTTGCCAGGTTGTTTCCATTAGGAGGAGAAATTGATGCTAGAGCCCAGTGTATTCTTTGGTGCAATCCTGTTTATTTACAAAGAATGTACAAAGTCTTCAGAAATCCACATCTGCCGTTCCATGAGTCCTGTGTTCCAAGGAGCTTTGGCTCTGCTCCCTTTCAGGGCAATCAATCACCAGGAAAACTATCTGGCCAGACAATTTAGCTTCTGCTCAGTCCCAGGAAAGAGGACTTGCAGCACACAATAAATATCCCTGCCCTTTCTGCAGCAAGGCAGAAGTCATAACTTTAGGATTATAAACAAATAATGTGCAGGGTCAGCTAATGCCAATACTTTAGAAATCGGAGTCAGCTCATTTCTCTCTCCAGATTCTTCATTCTTCCCTTCATGTTATTCATACTTCCCTAATCACAACTTTCACTTCTCTGTACACGATCCCCAGCTCCCTTTAATCTGAGCCACACTTTCCTTTAAGCCAGTTGTAGATATGTATGCACATCACAGGGCAGTATTTGAGACCAAATTTGCAAAGTGGCAGTTTAATGTCAGTCATCTAAATCCCTGTTTTAACCAGCTTAGTAGGATTTAGGCCCCTATAACTTTATTTAAGTGGCTACATAGAGAGTTCAGGTGCTGAGGTTTAGACACCCAAGTTTGACTGGTGGCCCCTAATTGTTACGTTCTTTGGGAAGGGCCCTGCCCCAAAAGTCACCGTTTATACTACTAATGGGACTGTAGAATTTCCTCCTCTCTCGTGGGTGAATCAATGGTGTGTTGTGATGTGTCCATACTGGGAAATTTTTCTTTACCGCTGATATTGAAAATTGAAGTTTACCAACAGTGTAGATGATGTGATGTGGGGGAAAAAAACCAATACAAAGGCAGTTAAAAAAAACTCCAAAATGTCACCTCTTCCTCAGGTTTCAAACCAATGTCATTCTGTCAACAACGTGGAGGTCCCATCCAAAGGAAGAAAGGACCATTCCTTATGGCTAATCCTCAACACAGGTTGGATGGAGATTTTATAATATGGTCACTGGATTCATCTCTTTGAAATAACCTAATGCATTTGATTAATACTTAGAAATGGGCTCAAGGTACAAAATTCTGTTCTACATTTCAAGCCCCCGCCACACACACACAACTTGTGCTGGTTAGATCTGGTGTTTTGCTTTTAGACAAACTTCATATTTTTTAAGCGGTTTGGTATTTGGGGAAGTTCCCTCAGCTAACGGCATGTTACTAAAGGGCATTTTGTAATAACCAGGCCTGCAAATTTACCCAAATTGTGAGCTGAAGTGTAAAAAAGTAAGTACAAGTTCATAAAATGTCATAATAATCTATAATAACAAATGTTAATGGGAAATGGTGCAAAAGGCAGTCAAAAAAATCTAAATTAGACTAAACCGAAAGGGCTACTAATATAATTCAAGGACTGTGTTAAAATTATACCTGGTAAACAGGAGACATGCAGGACTGGAAATCAATGAGCCCAAACTGGTGTGTCAGAAACTAGGCCTAGTTGCGGGACAAAATAATAAGACTGGTGATTCTACCCATCACTTCCTTTTGGGGTCCTCGGAAGGACTTTGGATGGATGGATTTGAACGCTGGCTGACAGAAAGACAAAAGAAGGGGAAGGAGGGAGCTTCATGACCATGGCTGCCACCTCCAGCATCTCCTGGGACCCCAGACCCTCTTCATCCTAATCCTGAGAGACGTCCTGACCAGGCCAGGACAGAGAGAGGGAGCCAGATGATATCACCACCTTCACCAGCTTTGGCTAAATCCTGGAGAGCACCTGGGATGTGACACTCTTTCTCTCTCACACACACATATGCCCACCTACCCCTGCGTGTTCTTTTCCTTCCCTACCTTATTTCTTCTCTTCCTAGCCCTCTCCTTTTTCCTTCTGTCTAATAAGAGTCTGGCTTTTGCAACACTGTTGTAAGCCTGTGACCAGACAGAGGCAGCTAATAGCAATGTCTTAAGCAGCTCTATGCTAGTATGAGTTTGTGGCTAATAAGACAATGTTCTGGGCCTTTTTCTCTCTGGCAGGGAGGTTGCAAATGAAAGTCAAAGCCAGAGACAGGAGCTGCATTTTCTGTCTTTGCTGTTTTTTTCCTCTTTTAAGGGTGTTTGTCTTGGCTTGTTTTCTAGGAAACGGATTAGAGATCTCCAGCCCATCTTTCCTTTTCCTTCTTTCCTTTCCCCAAAAAGGACAGTTATTAACATCTCTGCTACTATCTAAAAACTGTCAAACAAGGGGGGCGGGTTCTTTTTAAAACTGCTCTCCAGCTAAAGAAAAAAGAGAACAAGGACATAAGAACGGCCATACTGGGTCAGACCAAAGCTCCATCCAGCCCAGTGCCCTGTCTTCCAACAGTCTCTGCATCCTGGCCTAGTGAAAGGCGCTGTAGTGGCAGCCCTGGATACTGATGTCCTTTATCCCCCGGACAGGCCCAGCTAAATTAGCCCCCATCATATTGTACATATAGTTGGGGTTATTTTTTCCAATGTGCATTACTTTACATTTATCCACATTAAATTTCATTTGCCATTTTGTTGCCCAACCACTTAGTTTTGTGAGATCTTTTTGAAGTTCGTCACAGTCTGCTTTGGTCTTAACTATCTTGAGAGTTTAGTATCATCTGCAAACTTTGCCACCTCACTGTTTACCCCTTTCACCAGATCATTTATGAATAAGTTGAATAGGATTGGTCCGAGGACTGACCCTTGGGGAACACCACTAGTTACCCCTCTCCATTCTGAGAATTTACCATTCATTCCTACCCTTTGTTCCCTGTCTTTTAACCAGTTCTCAATCCATGAAAGGACCTTCCCTTTTACCCATGACAGCTTAATTTACATAAGAGCCTTTGGTGAGGGACCTTGTCAAAGGCTTTCTGGAAATCTAAGTACACTATGTCCACCGGATCCCCCTTGTCCACATGTTTGTTGACCCCTTCAAAGAACTCTAATAGATTAGTAAGACACGATTTCCCTTTACAGAAACCATGTTGACTATTGCTCAAGAGTTTATGTTTTTCTATGTGTCTGACAATTTTATTCTTAACTATTGTTTCGACTAATTTGCCCGGTACTGACGTTAGACTTACTGGTCTGTAATTGCCGGGATCACCCCTAGAGACCTTTTTAAATATTGGCGTTACATTAGCTAACTTCCAGTCATTGGGTACCGAAGCCGATTTAAAGGACAGGTTACAAACCTTAGTTAATAGTTCTGCAACTTCACATTTGAGTTCTTTCAGAACTCTTGGGTGAATGTCATCTGGTCTCGGTGACTTGTTAATGTTGAGTTTATCAATTAATTCCAAAACCTCCTCTAGTGACACTTCAATCTGTGACAGTTCCTCAGATTTGTCACCTACAAAAGCCAGCTCAGGTTTGGGAATCTCCCTAACATCCTCAGCCATGAAGACTGAAGCAAAGAATCCATTTAGTTTCTCCGCAATGACTTTATCATCTTTAAGCGCTTCTTTTGTATCTCGATCATCAAGGGGCCCAACTGGTTGGTTAGCAGGCTTCCTGCTTCTGATGTACTTAAAAAACATTTTATTATTACCTTTGGAGTTTTTGGCTAGATGTTCTTCAAACTCCTCTTTGGCTTTTCTTATTACACTTTTGCACTTAATTTGGCAGTGTTTATAGTCCCCATTATAGTCTTGGCCTTCACAGCATCCTCTGGCAAAGAGTTTCACAGGTTGACTCTGCATTGTGTGAAAAAATACTTCCTTGTTTGTTTTAAACCAAGGGATGTCAGTAAAATGAAAGCCTAATTTAATACTTTGCATTTCAGGTGCTTTAACTGTTTTTCCTTCTTTTCTGTATCTTTAATAAAGAGTTAAAAAAATAATGGTGCGTTTGTTATGCTACCAAGGTCTCTGTACACCAAACCTCAAACCATGTCTAATATAGTTTAATGTTGACCAATGACACGATCATGCTGCCACCTTTGACTTTTGGGGGGCATTTATTCAATCTAAATTAATACAAGAGTCACTGGGCCCTGAAGGTTTCTCATCCCCTGGCTTAGACCACAGTATTTCTACAGCCTCCTGCTCTTGAGATCTGACATTGCGGTAGAAGATAACAAGGTAATTCCAAGTGGTTTTGTTTTTAAATTCCGTTGGACCCATTGACTAGGGAGCATGAACTGTATGAAAAGTGGATTTGTTACTCAGCTGCCTTTTGGGGGCTTTTAGTGCCCGGGCCACCAGATCGGTGCACATTAGTTCACTTTTTACTGGGCATAATGTAATCGATAATCCCCTATCAGGGAATCGCTGCTTTGAGGGAAGAATGTGACACTTTCTCAAAGAGGAAAACCAAGGATACTAAAGAAGTGAGTGACTGTGGTTTGGCACTGTAGAAATACAACATAAGACCTTGTGAAGGGAGATAGTGGAGAAATCATGCAGAGAGCAGACTCAGCAGAAACTGCGGAAGATGCAGATTGGTGGGAGGAGCTGAGAGTTGAGGGGAGAGAGTTCATGAATATTTATTTATTTGCTCTCTAAAAGGCTCCAAGTGGTGAACGGCTAACTCAGAGAAGAGGAGAAGTCTAGTAGAGCTGCCGTTGCAGAGACCAGCATCATGGGGAGAGCTGCACAGCAAACCCTCCTTGCTTTACTCTGTCTAGCAGCAGCGGTTTGTAAGGCTGAGGATGAGCCACAAACAGGTGAACAAATTGTGGGGTTTGTTTTTCAGCCTGCTCTAATTTAGAGCTGGTGAGAGCGATCTGTAGGGTCTGAGGGCCTGTTTTCAATAGGGAAATTCTCACCAGTGTAAATACCTCAGTGTGGTAACAACAGTGTAAGCCACTAATGCAGAAGTCTTGCACCAGTGCAACATGGAGTTTGCACCAGGGTCACCACAGTGGCGCTGCTGCCTTAGTGTTAGCTGCCCTCGATTTGCTGAGCTTATTTACTACTGGAATTTTCAAAATATTTGGGATCCTGTATCTCGCGGAAATGTCACTTATTGATTCATTTCTTTACTCAGGGGTGAAGTCAGAGTGCTGTGGAATTCCTGGACCCCGAGGACCTCCTGGACCTCGTGGACTTCCAGGTATGTTCTCCAGAGCTGAGTGAGACTCCGCTTTGGATGGTGATGCCTGAAACATTCTGGCCACCCTACAGATCTCTTCCCCTGTGGTGAGAAGTTGGGCGTCATCATATTTCTGTTCTGAAATCATGTCCATTTCCTTTTCTCTGCCCTGATAGTGAATTGGGCATGGGGGGAAGGGGATAGGGAATATCAGTGAAGTACAGAGCAGATCACAAAAGCTAGTGCACTATTGGATAGGGGGGCAGGGATGATGGGAAATGGAACGTTGGCAGTTAGATTGTTTGGGGGGTTGATGGGAATTAGTCCCCTGGGGTCACTAGAATGGCCAGTGGGGGGTCACTGCTCTCACAACCACATTTCACCTCCAATTTCTGCCGTGCTGCCACCTTCTCCTCTCTGGAGACATCTGCTCCAGCCCTGCTCCTGCCTCAATCCCGATCCTCTCCTCTGGCACCTTTCCCGCCACCCCCTCAGGCTTCCCCTCCCTCTTTCACCTCAGACCTGTTCCTGGCCTCCTTTCTGCTGCCTTGGGAACACTTGTTCCATCTAAAAACATCACAGCCAACGGTGAGCGCCTCCTCTCCCACTCTTCCCGTCTCCTGGTTCTCACAGAGACCTGGGTTTATGGCTCCCATTCTGCCTCTATGGACACCTTGTGGTGGCCTTTTCCTCTTCCATTCCTCTCATCCTGAATCCTCCTGCAAACACAGGGGTGGGACATTAGTCTGTGCCAGTCCCAACTCTACCACCTCCCACCCTCAGTCCTCCCTCTCGTTCTTTCTCCTCCTTGGAACAAAGCTCCATTGCTGTGGTCTGTCACCCACCTTCCTTCCTCACTTTACTTCCTGCTCTTCCACATGTCACAATCCTCCCCCATCATCTTTGGTGACATCATCTTCCATGTCGTTGTGTCTGGCCCCCGGACTCCCTTGTCTGAGCTGCAGCCCCGGATTAGCTCCCCTCTCACCAATATGGCCACTCACTCTGGTCTCCTCCACATACTGCATCCTCTCAGGTCTCTGCATTGCTTGTGGTGATCAGCATCTCCCGCCTGACCTTTCTGGGACTTCCAATCCATCGGTATCCACAAATTCTCTTCTACTCTCAGCTCCCTTCCCTTGCCTTTTCTTCCCTCCCCTCCAGTGACTCGTGCAGTGATTCCTTCCACCCACTTAGGGTTGCCAGGCGGCTGGTTAAAAGGGATCCTGGCCAGTCTGGTCAGCACTGGGTTGTTAAAAGCCCAGTCGGCGGCCCAGCGGGGCTAAGGCAGGCTCCCTGCCCTCCCTGGAAGTGCCCAGCATGTGCAGCCCCTGGACACAAGTGCAATCAAGGAAGCTCCGTGCACTGCCCCTGCCCTGAGCACCAGTTCCGCGGCTCCCATTGGCTGGAAACCGCGGACAATGGGAGCTGCTGGGGTGGTGCCTGCCGGCAGCACACACCACACAGAGCCACCTGGGTGTGGCCGCACCTGCACCTAGGAGCCAGACACGCTGGCTGCTTCCAGGAGCAGCGCGGAGCCAGGGTTGGAGAGCCTGCCAGCCCCACTGCGCCACTGACCGGGAGCTGCCTGAGGTAAGCGCTGCCCGACGGAGCCTGCACCCCCACCCCAACCCCTGACCCAGGTTGGAACCCCCTCCTGCACCCTAACTCCCTCCCAGAGCCTGCATCCACTCCCGCACCCAAACACTCTCCAAGATCCCACATCCCCTCCTGCACCCCAACCTCCTGCCCCAGCCCTGAGCCCGCTTCCACACTGCAAACTCTGCCCCCAGCCCTGAGCCCACACTGCAAACTCCTGCCCCAGCCCTGAGCCCGCTTCCACACTGCAAACTCCTGCCCCAGCCCTGAGCCCACACTGCAAACTCCTGCCCCAGCCCTGGGCCCACTTCCACACTGCAAACTCCTGCCCCAGCCCTGAGCCCGCTCCTGCACCCAAACCCCTCATCCCCAGCCCCAAACCAGAGCCCGCATCCCCAGCCAGAGCCCTCACCCCTTCCACACCCCAACCTCCTGCCCCAGCCTGGAGCCCCTCATGCACCCTGAACCCCTATTTGTGGCCCCACCTTGGATCTGTGCCCCCAGCCGGAACCCTCACCCCCTCCCACACACTAACCCCCTGCCCCAGCCCAGTGAAAGTGAGTGAGGGTGGGGAAGGATGAGTGACGGAGGGAGGGGAACTGGAGTGAGTGGGGGTGGGGCTCAGGGAAGGGGCGAGGCAGAGGCGGGGCAAGGGTGTTTGGTTTTCTATGATTAGAAAGTTGGCAACCCTAACCCCACTCCTTCCGCCACCCTCATCTCCTTGGCTCCCCTCTCCCATGTCAAGGCCCATCCTGCCAACTCCCAGCCCTGGGTTACCCCCAACACGTCCTCCTCCACCCCAGTTCTCATGAGATTGAGCGTCTCTAGCACAAGCTCTGGGACCAGGCTGAATTCCTCCACTACAAATTCACTCATTATTCCTTCAGTTTTCTCTTCTTTGCAGCCAAATAGTTTGACTTCCCTCCTCTTATCCAACCCCACACCAGCAGCCCCTGCCGCTTTTCCACCATCTTTGCCACCCTCCTTTAACTTCCCCCCTCCTGCCACCCTCCTCCCTCTCCCCACAGGACCTTGGCACTTTCCTCAACCAGAAAGATTCCATGTGACCTTTTCCACTAGGCTCCCTGGACTCTTCCCCATCACCAGCACTGAGACATCCTGCTGGCTCTGCTCCTCCACACATCTGGGGGTGGCAGAAGGACTCCAGCAGTTGCCCTCTGGAGAAGGGGTCAAGACCTGAAATTAGGGGGCCATATTTTCCCAAAGGGAAAATGAGACACCCCCTGGCTGATCCAGCCTGAGCCCTCCCTGCCTCCTGCCCACACGGGGCCTGCCGGAGGTCCCCCTTCCCTCCCCAGAATGTGGGGTTGGCCCCAGACCCCCACCCTGAAGGCCACTATGTGTCCCATTTTGTCAGGGACCATCCTTTTTTAGGCCCTGTCCTGGCTGTCATAACTTTTTTGGGGCGGGGGGAACTCGGGCATGGAGGTAGCAGGCCTGCCGTGGGCACCCGTCTGAGCTGCTCTCCTAGGTCTTCCTTCAGCGCAGGCAGGGCCGGCTCCAGAGCCCAGCGGGGCAAGCACCTGCCTGGGGCGGCCCTTTCCCGGGGGGGCGGCAGGCTGGGCCGGCGGACCTGCCGCAGTCATGCCTGCGGGAGGTCCACCGGAGCCCCGGGAGCAGCGGACCTGCCGCAGGCATGACTGCGGAGGGGACGCTCGGCCGGCGGCTCCAGTGGACCTCCCGCAGGCATGACTGCGGCAGCTCAACCGGAGCCGCCGGACCTGCGAACCGCCCGCAGCTGCGGGAGGTCCAGCCGAGCCGTGCGACCAGCGGACCCTCTGCAGTCATGCCCGCGGGAGGTCCGCTGCTCCCGCGGCTCGGGGGCGCCTCCCGGGCATGACTGCTTGGGGCGGCCAAAAACCTAGAGCCGCCCCTGAGCGCAGGGCAGCATTGCCACCCCCACCCCCGCACGTTCCTCTGCGCCCCACTAGGGGTCCCACCCCACTTTTTTGGCAAAGCTGTTCATTTCTCCGGTTTCTCTTGCCAGCTGATGATCAGTTGGCAAGAGCAAACGGGACAAATGCCCAGTTTTGTCAAAAAAGTTGGGTTGGCCAGGACAGGGCCTAAAAAAGAACTAAAATGGAACATCGGGTCACCCTACCTGAAATGGCTCCTTTCCTGTGATGGCTCCTTTCCTGGGACACTGGCAGTGAATGCTCAGGGGCCGGATGAAGGCTTTCTGTTTGCAAACCGACCACCAGCCAGCACTGAAACCATTTGTCATTGGCCTTCCGTTTGGCCAGTTTTGCAAGAGCTGAGAGAAGGGGCTTGATCCTGTATTCCTGGCTCCGGGGAAATCCCCATTACAGTCAGTGGGGGATCTGAGGACCAGGGCAAGGAAGAAATTTAATTCTAATTTTGAAATCTGGCCTTGGGGAAGGCATGTCGGAATTGGCCCGTATCCTCATTTTAACCCTAACAAATAATTCCCTGTTGTCATATGCAGGATAATAACTTGGAGTCTTTTGTGTCTGTAGGAATAAGTGGTCCTCCAGGGTTCCCTGGTATTCCAGGATTACCAGGGGTAAAAGGTAAAATATTAATTCAGAATCTTTTGTGCTTTTAGGCTCCACTGTAATGGCAGGAGATCCTGGGCCAAGAGGGAAAGCACTAAAGAGCAGAGGGGAACGTTGTGAGTTAAATATCCAGGGGAGGTTTTTAGACTGCGTGGATCTTCCCAAAAGTGCCTGCACAAAGGGGTGGGTTCTCTTCTCGCTTACACTGGTGAACACTCCAGCTGGAACCAGTCGGGTACTGGTGTAACAGAGCATGTCCCTCTCTGCAGCTACCCAGCTCCGCTCACTGCTGTGGAGCAGTGGTGAAGGCACGGCTTTGCCTCACCCCCAGTGCACAGCCCTAGACAGCTTCATGTCTGAGCACCTCCAGTGAGTGGATTGGGCCAGTCTCTGAGAAGGGTAACTCCTGGGTCCTCTTCAAGGGTAGCTCTGTGTCCCCCAGGGTCTCCAGCTGGGACTGTGCCTCCTGGAGCTCCTGCTAAGGTGGTGTGTCTGCGCTGTCCCCTGTGCTGGACTGTGCCCAGGAGGAGCAGTGGCACCCATGGAGCCTGGATTCTTTCTCACACCCAAATAAATTCATTGAACCTGCTTCTGATTTACCCCAGGGTCAGAGCTCAGAATCAGGTCCATGGTATCTAAGCCACAATTAAGTCATCACTGCTCATTCTTTTAATTATTTCTTTTCAAACAGGAGAACCAGGAGATTTGGGCTTCCCTGGAGCCGCAGGTGAGAGCTTTGGGATACATCTCCTCCCAGTTGAGCTGTGCACGTCCTTTGCTATCGCTATTGATCTGCCCTGGAATGTGCTCAGATACTGTGATGATGAGTGGCAGTATAAAGTCCTTATAGACAGAGAGACAGATGTCCCCTTACACACCCCTTTACGAGAAAGTTAGCATTAGAAGAAAAAACAAAATACATAGGTATGAAAACCAGGAATTAACCAGGCTAAGTTGATACTTCCTGCATAACATAGCCACTCAACCCTAATTCTGCCTCCTTTGAGGCCTGTCCTGAGAAGTTCCTCATACAGATCCCACCACAGTACTGTATCCTCAGCCTTTTTGTCCAGTGATCTCTGCCAACCAGCTGCAAATGCTCCCTGAGTCATAGTACTGCCCAGAGCACAGTGAGGAACTGCGGGAACAGGAGGGCTGATTTGCAAATGTGGTAGACACAGAGGAAATGGCAGATTTTGCTAGGGCCAGGCAAGGTAGTGGTCTATTCCCACTTCCTATTGCCATCGCCAAACGGGCAGAGTTAAAAATCGAACCCTAATTTTGAAATCTGGACTGGTGAGCGACCTGTAGAAATTGCCCTTCCCCCCTCCCTCTTCCTTGTTCAACCCTAAAATATCATCCCCTACTTACAGCTGTCAAATTTTAATTCTGAGACTCCTGTGCTTGTAGGAATGCCTGGTCCTCCAGGAGAACGAGGGAGACCTGGACTACCAGGACCACCAGGGGCGAGAGGTAAAGAGCAGAGAACAACTTTGTTCATTCAGCATGTGATTAAATAGCAGGAGAGATCCTTAACCCATTTGCATCTTTCTTCCATGGCACCTTTCCCCAATGCGTATCCTAGAGGGGTAGGGTCTCCTCTCAATTACAATGGCGTATAACTGTTATGAAATCAACAAGGTTGTACTGGGGTAACCAAGAGGAAAACTGATCACTAGGGAATCTCGATTCTGAGCACTCCCCCAATCCATGCGATTACCAGGCTAATTCAGGGGTGAGTCTAGGTAAGGGTGAAGCTACACTTTAAGTTTGGGGTGTAGCCCCCAGCTGGAGGAGGTGCTAGCTCTGATTGTGTTAGTATGGTAATAATAGAGAGCAGCTGCTGCTGCTGCACATGCGATGGGCGAGGCTAGCCTCCCTGACTACGTGCCCATGGTCTGAGATGGGCACGTCCTCAGGGCAGCTGGTCGCTCCTGACGCTTGTGCCACTGTAGCTATGTTCTATTTTAGTGCACTAGCTTGATCAGAGTTAGTGGGTCTGTCTCCTTGACCTGGGAATCACACCCTTAGATCGAAGTATAGACGTACCCTAAGGCTAATAAGGGAGTCTAAACTGGTGTAACTCACAACTCCCAGCTCCCTTTACACCAATTTAGACTCACACTCATTTACCTTCCCCGAGAGTGGGGCCCAATGTAGTAAAAATCCAGACCTGAGATTCTCCATTAGGGCACCTCCGTGTGGGCCAGAAATGGTGTAAGAGGGGCTGGGTTTAGCTGTTTTTAGTACAGTGTCATGAAAAGCCTGGGCCGTGTCTACACTGGCAGTGGCACCATTGCTAGAAACAGGTACAATGGTTTTTTTGTAGCGAAGCCCCGAGTGTGTGACACTCCCTTACACTCAGTATAGCTTACACACCTTTACACGTTACTCACTTTGGCCCTACCTTACCTCTTATTTCCAAAGTGCCCATCACCATTGGGCCAGATGTGCCCAGCCTCTGGGCAGTTGTGCAAGTGCAAGGGAAGGACGTTAAGTGTGCAACCCACTTTTTCTGCTCTCAGGCTTCCATGCAAGAGGGACAAGGACCCTGCAGGCTTGGGTGACTCTGGGGTGCTAACATTGTACAAAGGTGGTGGGCTGGACTATGTCCTTCCCTCCCCTTCACACTGGCCAGAGGTTATGCATATGCTGTGTCACCTTCATGGGTGGAAGAGCAAGTGGACTCTTAAAGGTCTCTGGGGCCCTGCCCCTCCCTGACGTACATGGAGTTCCACCAGGGCAGGACTCCACGCTGCGCCCAGTTCAGGGCAGTACCTGTACAGGAGAACTGAGCTCACAAATACCATATCTCGGATTATTTTTCTGTGATCAGGAGCAAAAGGTGATCCTGGGAGCTCTGGACTGAAAGGTGAGAGACTCTGGATAAGAATGTGAGTAACTGGGGACCACAATCTCTCTCCCCCCAATCCACTCTCACTTACTGATATCATGCCAAGGCAAGTGCAAATGTTTAAAGGGAAAATGCTTGAAGCTGTGTTTTTTGTCCACTGGGCTCTGTTGTTTATCCAGGTTTCATACTTTCTATTGTCCATGGTTCTTCCAGCGATTCAAAAACAACACTCCCCCAAATTGTGTGTCTCTTTGTTTTTATACTAGTCATTTGCTTGGCACTTTTTTAAAGTAGAAAATCAGCCTGAGGCATCATAACATGTAGGGGAGCTTGGCTGTTCACTGCTTGAGCTACTGGAGAGGGTCTATTAGTAGCTTATGATGTCTTGTATTTCCTACATGCATCAGCCTGGGAACACATGGCCCCAATTCAGTAACTTCAGCTCATGCACCCAGCTACATGGTGCTCTCAGGCTGAAAAGGAAGTAGTGAGAATTTTCAGGTGTTAAGTCACAGGGTGTAGGACCCAGATTCTCTTCTGAATATTAGCCAGACATGACGCTAGTTTCTGTTATCCTGATTGCACAGCATGGCAGGATCTGTTCAGCCACCACTGATGTGTGAATGAACTTCCCCTATAGCAGTTACAAGCGTGCATTGAAGAGAGAATATTTATTTTACTAGATAATTCGTTGATTTGTACAAATCTTCCCATCCTGGGCTCAATCCTGCTCCCATTGCCGTCAGTCGAAGTTTTGCCGTTGAGATCAGTGGGAGCAAGGTTTGACCTCCTCTGGCTCAGCCAGTTTGCTCAGTGTGTTTGCATGTGGACTGACAGTTGGGTTGACTGTTTTGTCTGTTAATTTTAAGGGCACAACACGTGAGGTGCTCTGTGTCTCCTGTCACATGCTGAACCCATCCCCTATTCCCACAGGAGCCAATGGGAGGTGAAGGAGCTTATTGCCTGGAAGCACTGGGCCCCAAGCCCGTATCAGGGCAGATCTAAGCTAGTCAGCTGGTTTGCAATGGACACAGGTTAAACAGGACACAGTTAAGGCAAACTCGGTCCTTTCTCTCTATTTCATTGCTCCTGTCTTACAAATCAAGGTGAGAGAAACAGAGTTGAAACCCTAACTGTGTCTTCTTTAACTATTTTTATTTTTATTTTTTAATTTAATTTAATTTAATTTTATTTTTATTTAAATGATTGGCTTCATTTTTTTAAACATCTCCATTAAACATTTCCACTTCCTTCTATAGCTAAGCTGCTGTCTCTTTCTAACTTGGCATTTTTCTTTCTTTGCTTCTGAAACATTTTGTCTGAAATAGACAGACAGAACTATTGAACTGCAGGAGTGAACAGCTGTTTAGAAACAACACACTGCTTTGCTTGTGCTCCCATTTCACTGCCTTTGTGTTCCTTTTCCTGCACAGAGGAGGAGCTGGCGGACCTGCTGTGTAAAAAGGGTGAGTGTTTACTCTAATGGCAGGGGAAACGGACCTTACCTCACAGGGCAGGCCCACAAGGCAAGGGGCATGAAAACTTCCTTCACTTCGGTAGAAGAAGTTCTATCCTTGCTAGCGAGACTGGATGACGAGGCGGGGAAGTTACACACACCTGCTGCTAATGACAACGGGCCGACTCCTGCATCCCTTACCCAAAAGAATACTCCCAGCAGCAAAGTCACTCACCCGAGTCAGGCAGGCAGGATTTGGCCCAGCAGCTGAGAACAGATGATCCAGCTTCAAAGGCCGTGGGAGCCTATTTTAGGAGAGGTGGTGGTCGCATTTCCAGTGTGATGCTGAAAAATTAATTCCCACAAAGACACTTAAACTGTAGTGACATTGTTTTTCAGTGGTAGCCAGGGTTTCTGTAACAAACACATGAAAATGCTGGGTATGTAAAACACGGTTACGCTTTGTCTGGTGTGGATATACACAAAAATAATCAGTGTAGGGCCTGAGCCTGAGAACAGTTTATTGTCATAAGAAGTTGCCTTTGCCTCAGTAAAACCATCCAGACACAGTATAATTTACTGCTTTAAATGCCCCTCTTGTCCAGGCCCGAGGAGCTGCAAGGAGCTGTTGGCCAGAGGGAACACCCTGAGCGGCTGGTACACGGTTTACTCTTCGGACTGCACTGCCGTAACTGTGCTGTGTGACATGGCCACGGATGGAGGGGGATGGACTGTAAGTGAGACTAGAGCGTAGTGAGCCTCTCCAGGAGCCCTTGCGTAGAACAAGTGTGTGTGTTTCAGGATGGCAATTAGCTCTTGCCTAGTTTTTCACCTACACATGTATAGTCTGAGCCAATGAGATGACACACAGGCTTGAAGTTCAGCATGTGTGTCAAGGTGTCACCCCCACTCTGAACTTTAGGGTACAGATGTGGGGACCTGCATGAGATAACCCCTAAGCTTATTTAGCAGCTTAGATCTAGTAGCTGCCACTCCCAGAGGAGGGCAGGTGCTCAGATCTCAGGGCCAGGATTTTGCCACCATGAGTGTGGAGGCCACGGATCAGCCTTTCCACTGGCTAGTCCAGACAGAGTTAGAAGAGCTCCGAGCCCTGCAGCCAGCTTGGGCTCTGTCAACTGCAACGTTCAAATACTTGTTTCAATGACCCAGAGAGAGCTGTAATTTTCAGTACGTTCGATTCAGTTCCCATCCCTGACAGGCTGCTGTGGATCGGAGCCAACCCGCACCTCTCCCACTGCTGCAGTGTGGGACACAGGCCCCTGAAATGGGGGATGCAATCAGATCATTGTCCCCCCATTGTGCGCCTTTCAATATCCCCTTCCTCCAAAAACTTCCCTGAGCTCCTTCCAATTCCCCCAAATATTCCTTCATTTCTCTCACAGCTTCCATCTTTCCCTCCCTTGTCCTCAACACCCCTCACGTCTTCCTGCACTGTCTGTGTCCCACACTGCAGAGCTGATAGGTGGGGGGAGAGCCTAGGGGGTGGGCCCTCACCCCTGCACATGGGGTGGGGCTGTCTTGCCCTCGCTTCTTACCCCACATCTCCCAGCTCAGCAATGTCTCCTCAAGAAGCTACCTAAATCCTTCTACAGCAGCTACCTGGTCAGAGCTCCCTGTTCCCATCGCCACAGGTCACAGGTGGTCACCAGGTGGGCCAGGACACAATGTCGCTAGCAAGAGTCTAAATGCCGTGTCTTGCAGGCACCACTATTATAGAGGTGAGCCAATGTGATAGCCAGAGGGAACTTGTCTATCCCATCTTGGCTGCCACGACATTGAGGGATTGGCTGTGAGGATGGTGGGACAGCCGGACAAAGCCAGAAAAGCAGTTGAAATGCTGCATCTCCCGCCCAATTTGGGATTGTGGTTAAGAAATATGTCCAGGCCTTTGTGTGTGAGAGAGGTTTGGGGATCCAGTTTTGCCCCAGTTCTGTAACTTGGCAAAATTAGTTAAGCTGCGTGGATATCGATTTCTTTCATACCTGTATGTGCTTCTTGGTGATATGGATGGTAAATCAGATTTAAGAGGGGACTAAATAGACCAGAGGTTCTCAACCAGGGGAACACAGAGGTCTTCCAGGGGGCACCCAACTCATCTAGATCAGTGTTTCTCAACCTGAGGGTTGTGACCCTCTGAGGGTCACAGGAAAGGTTTAGGGCATGGTCGGCAAGTATGATCGGCAGGGGGAGGCTGTGCCTCTCCAAACAGCCTGGCATGGCCTGGGCCAGCACTCGGATCGTGCCACCCAGTGCACCAGGGTCGGGGGCCGGGTGGCCACAGCAGGGGTGATCTGGGTTCCTGCAGGGGAGGGGGCAGGAGGGGACGGGGAGGGGCAGGGCCTCACACACAAGGGGAGGGGGTGGGGGCTAGCCTCCCCCAACGGCCAGGTCACCCACTGCCTTTGGTTTAGGCGGGGGTCACGAGTGCAGGCCCTGCATTAGGGGTGACAAGCAATATGCAATTGCCTGTGGCCCTACGCCACTGGGACCCCCGCAAAGCTAAGTTAGATGCTTCAGCTCGGGCGTCCGCATTTTTTCAATAACAGTGGGCTGTGAAAATTTTGTATTTTTATGTCTGATTTTGTAAGCAAGTAGTTCTTAAGAGAGGTGAGACTTAAGACATATCACACTCCTGGAAGGGGTCCAGTAGTCTGGAAGGTTGAGAACCACTGGAATAGACCGTTAGTGGAATTGCTGCTTGCTGGCCTGAGACATGGGCTTGCATTTAGCTTGGTACCTTTGTTCAGATTATTTCAAATTACATTTTTCCTCCTGAAGAAGAGCTCTGTGTAGCTCAAAAACTGTTTCTTTCACCACAGACGTTGGTCCAATGAAGGGATTGCTTCACCCAGCTTGTATCTCTAATATCCTGGGACCAAGGCAGACACAACAACACTGCAAACAACTTTTCCTCCTTTCAGCCCAATGGCAGAACTAAATATCCTGCTATGTTTTATATGGGCTGTCAGTCTCATCCATCACAATTCAACCATTACCATGTGCCCAACCCCTTTCAGGGTGATCAGTCCTGATGGGATCAGAGAGATGTATATTAGCAATTACTCTGTGTTACATTAAACATTTGTTCAGTGTGATTGAAGGCAAGTGACGGGTCAGTCTGAAAAGTGTTCAGTGCAATGGATTCGCCTGTTGTTTTCTGCTGTCTAGCTGTTCTCACACATCCAAGATGTACAGCACCATGCGCATAACAAACTGAAACATTTTCTATACTTTTTTGATTGTGACTCTGAAATCTACGAATGAGACCATCCTGCAGCGCAAATTCTAGCAGCCTGTCTGCGAATCCAAGTGGGTCTGTGGCTCCTGGGTTGCTAGCGAATGGCTATAGTTTTTAAAGTAAGAAAGGAACACAAGTAACGCAGTGTTTCAGAGGGTTGGTTTTTTAATTATAGTAAGAAGGATCTTGCTAATGACTTTAATTATATTGGACCAAATCTTAAGGGCCTTACTGAGCTTCTATTAGGGCAAACTCAAATTTTCTTCCATGGGATTTTTCCATTATTAAGGGCTGAGTAAAAACTCAGGAAGGACCTCAAGATTTGTTCATGGGAAAGGCTTTCAGTTTCACCCTTCTCACCAGCTGTTCCTTTCTCAAACAGCTGATGACAAGGATGTCAAAATTATGGTGTACATTTTAAACTCTTTGCATAGATCAGGGGTTCTCAAACTGTGGGTCGGGACCCCTCAGGGGGTCGCAAGGTTATTACATGGGGGCCCGTGAGTTGTTAACAGCATTTATAATGGTGTTAAATATATTAAAAAGTGTTTTTAATGTTTGGGTGAGGGGGTCGCACTCAGAGGCTTGCTATGTGAAAGTGGTCACCAGTAAAAAAGTTTGAGAGCCACGGGCATAGATATTCCCACATATTCTGATTAACCATAGTGCGTATTATGCTGACAACTTGTCCTTGAAGAACGGAAGACCTAAGCAGCTATTCACATACAACTAAAATTATTGCAACCATCTTTTCACCTAAGGTTCTCTAATTTCTTGGCAGGTTTTCCAGAGACGGGCAGATGGTTCAGTGGATTTTTTCCGTGACTGGGACTCATACAAGAGAGGTTTTGGCAACCAGCAGATGGAATTCTGGCTGGGAAACGACAACATTCACCTGCTGACATCTCAAGGTAAGAAATCACAGATGCTCTCCGTTTCCTTGGTAACATGGCACAGAGTGATGATAATATGGTAGCTTTATGTAGTGCTTTTCATCTGTAGATCTCAAAGTGCTTTTCAAAGGAGGGTAAGTATCATTAACCCCACTTGGTGAATGGGGATTTGAGGGAAGCAGAGATGAGGTCATTAGAAGAGCCATGATCAGGGGCGGCTCTAGGAATTTGGCTGCCCCAAGCATGGCGGCATGCCGCAGGGGGCACGCTGCCAGTTGCCGGTCCCGCGGCTCTGGGGGACCTCTTGCAGACGTGCCTGCGGAGGGTCCGCTGGTCCCACGGCTCTGGTGGAGCATCCGCAGGCATGCCTGCAGGAGGTCCACCTGAGCCGCGGGACCAGCGGACCCTCCGCAGGCATGCCTGCAGGAGGTCCACCTGAGCCGCGGGACCAGCGGACCCTCCGCAGTCATGCCTGCGGGAGGTCCGCTGGTCCCGCGGCTCCGGTGGACCTCCCGCAGGCATGACTGCGGAAGGTCCGCCAGAGCCACCTGCCGCCCTCCCGGCAAAATGCCGCCCCAAGCGTGTGCTTGGCGCGCTGGGGTCTGGAGCCGGCCCTGGCCATGATGAGGACCATATCTAAGTCCAAGTTGTGCATCCTGTCCACTGGACTATGCTGGTACACACTAGCTATAGTGAAACTGCTCCCAGACTCACCACTGGCTGCTTCTGACCCACAGAAACCTGCAAGGAAAAGTTTCGGAGACAGATTATACTGGAGCTCTTTGAGCTCCGGTCAAGGCTGGTTCACCTTAAAGAGCATTAAGTGAACAGATCTGGAGATGTACCGTTCTGTAACAAGGACTATCTGTTGAACCATCAGCGCTAAGACAGGAGCTGAAATTGTCCCTTGCTGCTTTGTCAGTGGACTGGTACCGGCTGAGGCCATAGAGAGATGGATGCTATAGATTCTGATCACTTAGCTGGAGCGCAGATGTTAGCTGTGAGCACTGTTTGCTAATGGACAGGAGAGATGGGGGCATGAAACTAGGTTATTAAAGGCATCCTGGGCTGAGCATATGGGGATAGGCTGGTGAATGAATGATGTAATAAACCCAGATGCTGAAAAATGTTAGTGGAACACATGGAATTGCTGATATTCTTCCTGTTTTTAACAGGAAATAATGAGCTGCGCATTGACCTCATGGATTTTGAAACCAAGAAGTATTTTGCCAAGTACAAATCATTCCAAATTTTAGGAGAATCTGAGAACTATAAGCTGATTCTGGGAGACTTTCTCAGTGGGACGGCAGGTAGGTGCTGGCTGGGTTTTACTGGGATCACAGCTAAGAAGGAATAGCAAATTCAACTGAGATGTGCTGAAGTCTGAGGCAGCAAAGTAAATTCTGCCCTGTCTGCACAATCTGAATTTAGCCACTTAGAGAAGCACGTACTCAGGTTCAGAGACAACACCTGAAAGCTCTGTCCCAGGCCCCTATTGGGAAGATGCCACCTTATGTGCCAGTAGGTTAACAAACAGGATTCCTGGGCGTCCCCCACACACATTGAGAACATGCTCTGAAATCTCCGACAGCTGGGTTCATTTGGGGGCCGTGAAATGCCTTGATGAGGATTCTCCAAAAGGAAGAGGAAGAGCATCATCTCCTCTTCTTCTCCCAGCAGGATGGAGCAGCTGTTCAGATCTATCCCTCTGATTACCCTGTGGGGTAATGAGCACCTCCCCTCTCTCTCCTTCCCAGCAGTTCTTCCATGAAGGCAGGGAGGGAACATCATCCCCTTGGAACATGGCTCCCAATTTCATTCACCACTGAGGACCCATGACACTGGCACCAATCACAGAAGTGCTCTTAGATCAAACCCACAGAGCAGGAGATACATCCTATGGTCATTGCTGTGCTAGCTTTGCCAGGGCCCAGGGTCAAACCTGAACCTGTAGTGGTGGGTTTTGGTTCTGCCAAGAGCCACGGACCCAGACTGGCTTCAGGTTTCTATATTTTCCATCTAGCACCTCCTGTCACCAGCCCCAAGGCCAAATCCCAAGGCCCTTACCCAGCCCAAAGTGTCAGGCCACACTGAGATAAATGGGATTTTGGGTGAAGGAGGTCTGAGTAGAGAGCTCAGGAACAAGGCCTCTCTTTAGAGGGGTTTGAAAGTTTTAGCCCAGTTTTGGCTTGAAATGTGGCGAAAAAATATCCCTTGGATCTGAACAACCAGAACTTGGCGGGTAGTTTGGAACGGGACTTCGTAGCTGGACTCATCTCTATAAAGGGATGAACCAAAATCCCTGATCCAAACTGCCTGAACTTGGGGAACATTTGGATTTGAAGCCAAAGTTTTGTGATTTGTGCCATCCTGGTTCTGACCCTAGCGGTAGAGCTTAGGGGTAGTTTTTGGGTGTCCAGATATTTGAACATAAACCCCCAGTGTAAGCAAGACTGAAGGGGTCATTCTCGGAGCATTGTTGTAAAAAGTTTCCTCTTCCTCTCCATTCCTGAGAGGCCTCCAGAGAGGAACAGCAGCCTCCCCGCTGCACTTTGAGGGGTTGGGGGTGCCCACAAGGGGAGTGAGCAATCCCCACACTGGAAGGCCAGGCCCTGCATTTGGTAGACTGAACTACAGGGAGGGAGGCAGTGTGGACTAGTGGATTGAGCACTCTGTTGGGATTTGGGACAACAGAGTTCTAGTCTTGGCTCTGCCTCTGGTCTCCTGGGACCCTTGCACAAGTCACTTCCCCTCCCTGTGCTTCAGTTTCCCCATCCATAAAATCAGGATAACGTAACTCTCTTTGAGGTTTGCTGAGATGAAAAACACAATAGGAGAACTAGTTATTATTGTGTTACAACTTGGGAGAAAGCTACATCTCTTTGTTACAGGTGATGCCTTAACCTACCATAGGAACATGATGTTTTCAACCAAAGACCGCAACAATGGTCTGAATTCAGTTAACTGTGCTGAGTCCTACGAGGGGGCCTGGTGGTTCAATGACTGCCTGCAGTCCAACCTGAACGGGAGATATTTGCCGGGAGAACACGAAAACCCTCGTCACGGTGTGTTCTGGAGCACAGGGAAAGGGGACCGATATTCCCTTAAACTCTCTGAAATAAAATTCAGGCCTGTTTAGCAGGGTGAGGGAACAGTTGCATGTCCTTGTCTCACAGAAATCATTCCGCAGCTGGAAGTTCCTGCTGGAAATAAAGCTATTCCCCAACAGTAAACTTTGTGTGAGTGGGATTTGTTCTTTGTAGTGGAGACAAAGATCTTGTGTTGTCCCTCAGCCTCCTGTTCTCTGGTCCCTGAACAAAGAAGCATCTGGTAATATTCACCGGAATGAATGTTGCAGATCTGTTTTAATCATCCCCACACTCCCCTTTAGTCCCTTCTCCCAAACACACGCACACCCGTCGATGTCTGTTTGTGGGAAGCAAAAGTGTGGTGACTCCTCAAGTCTGTATTTGCTCCAATGTTTAGTATTTCCAAGGTTGGTGCTCACACGGCCATTAAGGCAGCTCTGCTGTGGATTGGGCGCTGTGAGGAGGAGGATTTTTTGACAGAGGAGCAAGGGATTCTCACTATTACAGCGCAGAATCTTTGCTACAGATACTGCAGCATGCGGCTCAGAATTTATGAAGGGAGTTACACTGGAGCCGAGGTAGGAGGAGTGTGGCTTCTGGCAGTGAAGCAGAACACCCTAGAAGGTAGGACAGCAGGGCTGCCTCTCCCAGCCACACCACCACGTAGGAGGCATATGTCAGAAATTATTCTCTTTCTGGCACCCCTGCTGCACCTGTAAACTGCTGGAGGAGACCACAGTCGATACTGTGCTGAATCAGGGAGCAATGGGAAGGAGATTTTAAAGGGCCAGTTTTACTGTCCCTGTAACTAATAGCAAATACCCCAAGGATGTCCATGGAGTGGTGGTTTGTGTCCTCGCCTGGCGCATTGTGGGGCATTGAGAGCCAGAACCCTGCCACCCCAGGGCTGACAGCCAGAACAGTCAATGGAGTGTCTACACTGACACTGCATCAACTTAACTACACTGGCCTAAGCACTATGCCCCTCATGGAGGTGGTGTTATTAAATTGGTATGGCAGGCGACTTACATTAGTGGGAGCAACATTGTAGTGTAGACACAGAGCTAGGGCGACGTAAGCTGCCTTACATCTCCATAACTCTGCAGTGTAGACCAAAGGCCGTGGCTACCACACTTAAACTCACCAATAATTCAAACTCACGTAAGCAAACAAAAAGCTAAAAACTTTATGTAAGGGTTTGAATAAAGAAAAATATACAAGCAATAAAAATATTAAATGATTTGAGGTATTAATGCTTTTTAATTATTAAAGATGATGCTGGCAAATACACTGTCACATGACAACAGAGTCCCCAATGTTCCTGACCAAAAGTGTCTCCTCCCCTCAGTTCTGACTGTTCCCCATGTCTCAGGACCCAGGTGGTGCATGTGGGGACCCATTACAGGTCTGTAAGCAGGGCCGGCTCCAGGGGTTTTGCCGCCCGAGCACCTGCTGCCAGTCTTCAAAGCTTGGAGCCCACCAGTTCAGCTGCAGGCAGTTTGGGTCTCTGGATCTGAAATCCCAGCTCTGGTGTGGGTTGCTGCGGGGCCAGCAGGCTGCAGGCGGTGGCAGGAGAGAGGAGCTGTCTCCAGTTGCCGGCAGGAGGAGCAGCTTGTCCCCTCCTGGGGCTTTTCTGCAGGTTGAGGTCACAGACAGGCCAGTTGTTGGGCCTGGAAGTTCTGCACTGGCTGGCTGCGGGGACACCTCCTTTCCTCACCTCTCCCTGCCTGGGCTCTTCATGTGAGGGAAACTGGGCTATTCACAGCCTCCATCCTGCTTTGCTGGGCCCCACGGGCTCTGCCCTGTTCACTGATGGCTGCCTGGCTGTCTTCTGCCCTCGAACGGGATGCTGGGGGCTGCTGTTGCCGCCCCTCCTCCCTTCGGTCGAGGGAGGAGGGCTGCCAGAGTGACTGGTGAAGTTGCTTCCCCTTCCCCTTCCCTCCTGCTGCTGGAGGAAGTCAACAGTGCAGGGCTCTGCCGTGGAGCTGGCAGGGACCCCAAAGGGGTGTCTCTTTCCTTGGGGCACAGCTCCCCAGCTACACACGAGGAGGGGCTGTGTGTCACCATGGGGTCATCAAGGCCAGACTAATGCATTGGCAAACCAGGCATGTGCCTAAGGCCCAAACGCAGCAGGAGGCCCAACATGTTGTTTTGTTATTTACCATGAGAGGCAGCCGGCCAGGCCAAATTGGAGTGAGTGGTGGTGTGACCTAGTCAGAGCACTGCTCAGGTTTGGGCCAACCACCCCCTCCATGACGACTGTAGATTAAACCCCTGCTAGTGGACTAAGTACCGGGGGAGGGGACGTTCCTGCTGCCAGCGTTGTCTCTTTGGAGAGGAAAGAGGTCCCTTCTGAGGAGGAAAAGGATGCCCCATGCCACTGTCTCTGACTCCCTGGAAGGGGAGGAGGGCCCTGCCACCAGCAATCCAAGTTGGTGGGGGCCATGTCGGGGTAGTCTAGAGCCCCGGGTTGCTTTAATCCAGCCCTGGGAGTAATACCAGCATCAGTGGGAGAGACTATGGCCTGTTATGCCTCCCGAGGCCTGGGCTGGGCAGTGGGATTTTCTAGTACAGATGTAGCCTGAGATCTTTGCAGAACTCTTCTATTTGCACCATCACTCTTCTCTGACATGCCCCCTCCGGGGAACAGTGCTCCTGGCAGAGGTAGCTACCCTCTCTTGTACTCCCCAGTACCCAGACAAATTGTGTCTCCTTCTAGCATGGTTACACTTTGCCTTCCCACCTCTCTAATTCACCTAAGGCATGGCCAGGCTTTTTTTTAGCTCTGATGCAATTGAACTGTCTCATACGTTTAAAAAAAAAAAGTCTGTGAAAAGCACATCATTGAGCCAGTGTTTGCTTTACTAACAGAGGGGAAGGTTCGCCACTGGTAGATGCAGCTTCCAATGGAAATGATTCACTAACAGCAGAGGACAAACTGCATGACAGTGGTAGGAGCTGGGGTGGGGCCTCTGGTAATGGAAGCAGCAGAAGACAGAGCCAGAGAGGAGAAGAGATAAGACCTAGTTAGAGCTGGTTGAAATGTTTGGAGCTAAGGGCATGTTTACACTGCAATAAAAGACTTGTGACATGACCGCAGCTAGCT
The DNA here is from genome assembly GCF_020497125.1 of Mauremys mutica. Classification (NCBI taxonomy): domain Eukaryota; kingdom Metazoa; phylum Chordata; order Testudines; family Geoemydidae; genus Mauremys; species Mauremys mutica. Next base: position 26,975,394 of record NC_059090.1, read on the forward strand.
TGGGTCGGCCGGGCTTGAGCTGCGAAGCTATAAAATGCAGTAGAGGAGGGGTAGGCAACCTATGGCAGGCATGGCATTTTCAGTGGCACTCACACTGCCCGGGTCCTGGCCACCGGTCCGGTGGGCTCTGCATTTTAATTTAATTTTAAATGAAGCTTCTTAAACATTTAAAAAACCTTATTTACTTTACATACAACAATAGTTCAGTTATACATTATAGACATATAGAAAGAGACCTTCTAAAAACATTACCGTATATTCCGGCGTATAAGGCGACGGGGCGTATAAGACGACCCCCTAATTTTTTCATTAAAAAATTAGTTTTGCCATATACTTGCCGTATAAGACGACCCCCCCCTTCTGCGGGGGGAAGTCAGAGGGCTCTGGGCTGCCCGCCGCGGCGGGGAGCCCAGAGCCTTTTAAATCCTAGCCGCGGCGGGGAGTCAGAGGGCTCTGCGCTGCCCGCCGCGGTGGACAGCCCAGAGCCTTTTAAATCCCAGCCGCGGCTAGGATTTAAAAGGCTCTGGGCTCCCCGCCGCAGCGGGCAGCGCAGAGCCTTTTAGATCCCAGCCGCGGCCGGGAGTCAGAGGGCTCTGGGCTCCCCGCCACGGCGGGGAACCCAGAGCCTTTTACACCCCAGCCGCGGCTAGGATTTAAAAGGCTCTGGGCTCCCCGCCGCAGCGGGCAGCCCAGAGCCCTCTGACTCCCGGCCGCGGCTGGGGTGTAAAAGGCTCTGCGCTGCCTGCTGCGGCGGGGAGCCCAGAGCCTTTTAAATCCTAGCCGCGGCGGGAAGTCAGAGGGCTCTGCGCTGCCCGCTGCGGCGGACAGCGCAGAGCCTTTTAAATCCCAGCCGCGGTCGGGAGTTTATACCCGGCGTATAAGACGACCCCCGATTTTTGGGGGTTGTTTTTTAGCCCAAAAACCCGTCTTATACGCCGGAAAATACGGTACTGGCACGCAAACCTTAAATTAGAGTGAATAAATGAAGACTCGGCACAGCATTTCTGAAAGAACAGTACTCATGGCACCTTAGAGACTAACAAATTTATTTAAGCATTAGCTTTCGCAGGGTACAGCTCACTTCATCAGGTGCATAGAATGGAACAGATAGTAAGGAGATATATATATACACATACAGAGAAAGTGAAAAGGTGAGAATTACCCAACCAACTCTTTGTGGATACAGACTAACACAGCTGCTACCCTGAAACCTGTCACTTCTGAAAGGTAGCCAGCCCCTGAAGTAGAGATGTTTGGACTCAGGCCGGATCCCAGGCTATGACACCACATAAAGGGGGGAGTCTCAGAGCCCAGGCTCCAGCCCAATCCTGAATGTCAACACTGCAATTTTATAGCCCTACAGCTTAAGCCCTGTGAGCCTGAGTCAGCTAATCCAGGCACTGAGACATGGTGCTCTGGGTTTTTGTCACAGTGTAACCAGACCCTAAGAGTTTATCTATGGACAAATCATGTTTGGTTTTTTTTAATGAACATTTTAATAAAATATCATTGACATCATGGTAATGTTTTGTTTGACTGGAAAAATTCACAATATTTTCTACTGACATTTTTCAGCATTTCTTTTTATATCAAAAATGTTCTCATGATGATGACAAATGTTTTTTGTACACAGAATACCAGGACTTTGGTAAAAACAAAAACAAAATAGGTTCATTTTCAACCCTTTGAAATGAAAACAGCTAAGAAATTACATTTTTTTCCACAAAACTATTTTTGCCTTATTGTTATCAGCTCTAGTCCTAGTGCACTGCAGTGGCTGAGTGTGTAATTTTATGTCTTCCCTTAGTGGCTGGTATACAAAGAAAATGGCCCATTACACACAGCTAAAGATACTTAGCTCAAGTACTAGGGGCTTGCAGTTGTGCTGAAGGCGATGGGCTCCAGCCTTACTTATGACTTTGGGTCCGTGTGTATTTAACCATTTATTTAGTAGCTTTGCAGAGATTTATCCATTCCATGACTGACTAATGAGCTCATATTTCTACTTTCTGTTACATAAATGGCTGCACTTCTCATTGTGTGAGCAGAAAAACAGAACATGAAAGACAAAGAAAACATTGTGCTATAAAAAGAATTCATCTCAGCACGTCTCCAGATAAATGATCGATATGACAGGCCTATAATTGCTGCATAAGAGCGAAGTGTAATTACTATAACTGCCTCCCTGATTGGCTACACGGGCCTAAATTTCATCTCTGACAGCTTGTAGGAGTACTTGTGCCCTTTGCCGGTCTTCCAGTTCACCCCGTCAGCATAGCTTTCATGGGCTCCTCTCAAGTATAATCCATTCAGATTGGACCAATGACATTCTCGGTACCACCAAGCTCCTTTAAAGGATGTTGCACAGTTACCTGAATACTGGTCATTGTCACGGTCTTGGGTTGTAAATGGCATGTGGTTGTGGATGGTTAATGAATCCCCTGTGGAAACAATTGTGTGTACAGTATTTACTACAAGCTTTCACACTTCAGGTTCCACAGCCCAGCCTGGCAGTTCTGCAGTGGGGTTGCTAAATTTCTCCTTTCATCAGGCAAAAAAAATCTCCCTGAAGTCCAGGAGAGAGACTGCAGATCTACTTCCTAAAAGAAAGATTTTCCACCAGACCGTATTCTGATCTCAGTGTCATCACTATAAATGCAGAGTAATTCATTGCAGTCAATGCGCTCAATGTGCTCCTAACACTAACAGCTTACCAGGGAATGGGTTGAGGATTCAGGACCAAAGAATCATAGAGTCACAGAGATGTAGGGCTGGAAGGGACCTCACGAAGTCATCAAGCCCAGCCCCTTATGCTGAGGGAGGACCAAGTAAACCTACACCAACCCTGACAGGTGTTTGGCCAATCTGTTTTTAAAAACCGCCATTGGTGGGGATTACACGCACTCCCTTGGAAACCTATTCCAGAGATTAACTATCCTCATAGTTAGAAAGCTTTTCCTATTATCTAACCTAAGTCTCCCTTGTTGCAGATTAAGCCCACGACTTCTTATCCCACCACTAGTGGACATGGAGAACAACTGATCATCGTCCTCTTTGTATGAGCCCTGGAAACTGTTATCAGGTCCCCTCTCAGTCTTCTTTTCTCAAGACTAAACATGCTCAGCTTTTTTAACCGTTCCTCATAAATCAGGTTTTCTAAACCTTTTATCATTTTTGTTCTCCTCTGGACTCTCTCCAGTTTGTCCACATATTTCCTAAAGTGCAGTATGCAAAAGTGGACACAGTACTCTAACTGAGGCATCACCAGTGCTGAGTTGAGTCAAGCAATAACCCCCGTTCTCTTACATGCAATACGTGTAAACAGATCCCATAATAACTTGCAACAGAATCACATTGTTGACTCATATTATTTGCGATCCCCTCTAACCCTCAGATCCTTTTCAGCAGTACTACCACCTAGCCCAGGAGTTCTCAAACTGGGGGTCGTGATCCCTCAGTGGATCGTGACGTCATAACGTGGGGGGTCGCGAGCTGTCAGCCTCCATCCCCCAACCCCGCTTTGCCTCCAGCATTTATAATAGTATTAAATATTTAAAATGTATTTTTAATTTATGAGGAGGGCCGCACTCAGAGGCTCGCTGTGTGAAAGGGGTCATCAAAACAAAGGTTTGAGAACAACGGCTTTTTCCTTCCTAAATGAAGCCCATGGCAATTGTCTTTATTGAACTTCAACTTGTTGAATTCAGGCCAATTTGCCAAAGTCATTTTGAATTCTAATTTTGTCCTCCAAAGCGCTTGCAACCTCTCCCAGCTTGGTGTCATCAGCAAATTTTAAAAGAATACTCTCCAACTCCATTATCCCAGTCATTAATGAAAACATTGAATAATATCAGACACAGGACTGACCCTTGCGAGACCCTACTAGATCAGGGGTTGGCAACCTTTCAGAAGTGGTGTGCCGAGTCATTTTGTGACTTAGCCTTTCTGATTTTGTCCCAACAGATGACACTGTTCTTTTGTGCTCCTCCTTGGCATTTTGTCCATGTTTCCACTGTTTGTAGGATCCCTTTTTGATTTTCAGGTCATTAAGGAGCTCCTGATGGAATCCTAATTGCCTCTTCCTATTCTTCCAATCTTTCCTTCACTTTGGGATAGTTTGCAGTTGTGCCTTTAATATTGTCTCTTTAGGAAACTGCCAGCTCTCCTGAACTGCTTTTCCTCTTAGATTGTCTTCCTGTAGGAACTAACCTACCAGTTCTCTGAGTTTGTTAAAGTCTGCTTTTTTAAATCCATTGCCTTTCTTCTGATGCTTTCACTCCTTCCTCTCTTCAGAATAATAAAGCCTATCATTTCATGATCACTTTCACCCAAATTGCCTTCCAACTTCAGATTCGCTACCAATTCCTCCCAGTTGGTCAGAATTAAGTCTAAAATGGCTGGTCCCCCTGGTTACTTCCTCTGCCTTCTGAAACTAAAAAGTTGTCCCCAATATATTCCAAGAATTTACTGGAAATTTTGTGTTTTGCAGTATTACTTTTCCAACAGAAGTGTGGGTAGTTATAGTCCCCCATTACCACCAGGTCTGGGTTTTGCCTATTTTTGCTATTTGTTCTAGAAATACCTCATCTTCCTAATGACAGGTTTCAGAGTAGCAGCTGTGTTAGTCTGTATCCGCAAAAAGAACAGGAGTATTTGTGGCACCTTAGAGACTAACAAATTTATTTGAGTGAAAGCTTATGCTCAAATAAATTTGTTAGTCTCTAAGGTGCCACAAGTCCTCCTGCTCTTTTTGCTCATCTTCCTACTCTTTCTGGTTTAGTGGACTATAGTAGACACCCTATTATGAGGTCACTTCTACTTTTTACCACTTTTATCTTTATCCAGAGACTGTCAAAGGGCCTGCCCATATACCCTTGTTCTGGAACTCAGAACAAGTGTATATATTCTTGGTGTATAATGCAACACCTCCTCCTGCCTGTCTCTCCTGAACAAGCTACACCCCTCTATATCAATATTGCTGTAACAATTCTTATCCAACCAAGGCCTTGTCTACACTACAAGACTATTTCGAATCAACTTAGTTCGAATTTGTGGATTCGACCTTATGAAGTCGAATTTGTGTATCCATACTAAATACACTAATTCGAATTTCTGAGTCCACATTCACGGGGCCAGCGTCGACTTTGGAAGCGGTGCACTGTGGGAAGCTATCCCACAGTTCCCACACTCCCCGCTGCCCATTGAAATGCTGGGTAGAGCCCCCAATGCCTGCTGGGGGGAAAAATGTGCCGAGGGTGGTTTTGGGTAACTGTCATTATTGAACCGTCACTCCCGCCCTCTCTCCCTGAAAGCGCCGGCGGGAAATCTGTTCGCGCCCTTCTCTTGTCAGTTACAGCGCGTACGCCACAGCACTGCGAGCATGGAGCCCGCTGCGATCATCGCTGCACTTATGGCCGTTGTCAACTCCTCGCACCTTATCGTCCACCTCTTCCACAGTCAGCTGCTGAGAAATCGGGCGAGGAGGCTCCGGCAGCGCGGTGAGGACAGGAATTCACAGAGTGGCACAGACCTCTCACAAAGCAGGGTACGCCGCACCATGGAGATCATGGTGGCAATGGGTCAAGTTCATGGTGTGGAACGGCGATTCTGGGCCCGGGAAACCAGCACGGACTGGTGGGACCGCATAGTGCTGCAGGTCTGGGATGAATCACAGTGGCTGCGAAACTTCAGGATGCGTAAGGGCACTTTCCTTGAACTCTGTGACTTGCTGGCCCCTGCCCTGAAGTGCCAGGACACACGGATGCGAGCAGCCCTGAGTGTGCAGAAGCGAGTGGCCATAGCCCTCTGGAAACTTGCAACGCCAGACAGCTACCGGTCAGTAGCGAACCACTTTGGCGTGGGCAAATCTACCGTGGGGGTTGCTGTGATGCAAGTAGCCCACGCAATCGTTGAGCAACTGCTCTCAAAGGTAGTGACTCTCGGAAACGTCCAGGACATCATAGATGGCTTCGCCGCGATGGGATTCCCAAACTGCGGTGGGGCTATAGATGGGACTCACATCCCTATCCTGGCACCAGCCCACCAGGCCAGCGAGTACATTAACCGAAAGGGCTACTTTTCAATGGTGCTGCAAGCACTGGTGGACCATAGGGGACGTTTTACCAACATCTTCGTTGGGTGGGCGGGCAAGATTCATGACGCGCGTGTGTTCAGGAACTCTGGTCTGTTTAGACGACTCCAGGCAGGAACTTTCTTCCCGGACCACAAAATAACGTTTGGGGATGTGCAGATGCCTACAGTGATCCTCGGGGACCCAGCCTACCCGCTAATGCCCTGGCTCATGAAGCCCTATACAGGCGCCTTGGACAGTGAGAAGGAACTCTTCAACTACCGGCTGAGCAAGTGCAGAATGGTGGTGGAGTGTGCTTTCGGACGTCTTAAGGGGAGGTGGCGGAGCTTACTGACTCGCTCGGACATCAGCGAAAAGAATATCCCCGTAGTTATTGCTGCTTGCTGTGTGCTCCACAATGTCTGTGAGAGCAAGGGCGAGACCTTTTTGGCCGGATGGGAGGTTGAGGCAAATCGCCTGGCTGCTATTTACGCTCAGCCAGACACCCGTGCCGAAAAACTATCCCAGCGGAAAGCGCTGTGTATCCGGGAGGCTTTGAAAGCAAGTTTCCTCGGAGAGCAGGGTAACCTATGACTCTACACTTGATTTTAAGAGAAGCTGATCCTGGGCCTGTGTCTCTATGTGTTGAGTGAGATCTGCGGTTACATACCCCGTTCTCCAAGTTTCCCCCACTTCCAAAACACGTTTTTAAACAAATTAAATGGAACAGTTATTTTTAATAAATCTTTCCTTTACTTTGCATTTCTGTTCAGGGTTTGAAACATGGACGCATACTGTGCTGGGTACGGTGTGCACTGATGTACAGACCGCTTGTACAATACAGTACGGACAGCCTCCTGCTCCTACATAGGTCTCTGGGGTGGGGGACGGTTTCAAGTGGTTGTGCATGTAGGGGTGGGTTTGCAGGAAGGGGCGAGTGGTGCCGTCTTTGCATAGGGATTTGGATGCAGGCTCTGGGCTGTGGGTTTGGGCGTAGGAAGGGGTGAGGGGTGTGGGGGAAGGGTGAGTATCTGTCCGTGGATGAGGGCTCTTGTTGGGGCTCAGGGCAGCGGAGAGGATCGCGCCTACGGTGGAAGTGCATGGTAAGGGCAGCATGCCTTAACATTAGGGGGTGGCAGGCGCTAGGACCGTGGACAAGCATACACATCACAGAATGACACGGGGCAGCATACACCACACAGAGGGACCCTGGTGACTACTGACTGCAGTCTATGTGTGCCCTGCAGTTGATCCTGCCCCCGATAGTCTGTACCCTGCTAATGTAGGCTATCCCGTGCAATTATAAATCCCCTGCCCCCCCCCACATACACAGTCTTCTGACACGAAAGACGTGACGGAAAGAGTGAACAACAGCAAACAGCTTTTATTAATCTACTACATAGTGGGGTGATGAAACTTGGATTTGGGACTGGGTGATCCTGTAAGGGAAGCGCTTCTAAACAGTTATAGCGTCAGAGGTGTGTGGAACATTAGCGCTCAGCTGTGGTGCAGTGACAGTTCTCACGGCCCCTACCGCCCCTCCGTCTTGTAATTTTCGGTGGGGGGGGACAGGACTTCTTGGCGTTGGAGGGTGGTTGCAGATACAGTGCAGGGGGGCTCTCACCTCCTGCCTGCGGTCCTGCAGAACATCAACAAGGCGCCGGAGCGTGTCCATTTGCTCCTTCATTAGCCCAAGCAGCGTTTGAGTCGCCTGATGGTCTTCCTGCCGCCACCTATCCTCCCGTTGGATGTGTGTGCGATGCTGTTGACATAGGCTCTCCCTCCACTGTCTCTGCTCTGCTGCCTCGGCTCTGGAACAGGCCATCAGTTCCATGAACATCTCTTCCCGAGTCTTTTTCTTTCGCCGCCTAATCTGAGCCAGCCTCTGCGAGGGGGATGCCGGGGCAGTCCGGGAAAGAGCAGAAGCTGTGTGATGGGAAACAGTAAATGATTTCCTTGAACAGATACATGTTTGCGAACAGTGAACACAGTCTAGTCAGTTTCTCTGAACAAGACCATACAGGGCACCAAGTCTCACGAGATCTCAGGAAAAGTTCGAGATTTCGGAATACGCTCTCATTGGTGGCGCCATTGCACAGGAGAGCGG